>NW_026968316.1:0-104579 GCF_028390025.1 Pseudophryne corroboree
AACATAGCACTCTTACTTACCATCCAGGTGCATTCCCAGACTGTTCCTGTGCTCCAAGACTGGATTCCATATGTGCTGTCTGCGTGCAGCACACTGCATGGCATCTCCACAGTCTCTCCTCAGCAATCCTGGTGACGCTGACATGACAGCTATCCAGGTTTAAAAGAAAAAGGGGGTGAGGAACTGCGCTATTTCTGCACACAACTCCCTCTAGCTGGTTGCTGCTGTACAACACCGTGTGGGTACACTACAGAATTCCACTGGGCATGTAATACGTGATGGATATGGTGTTTAGCGCATCCCTAGCTGGAGCATGGAAATGTATGTTATACTCTATAAAAAATGTCCACAGTGAGACAGTAATGGTGAATAAAATTGACAATTTATTAGCATAAAAAATATATTTCTTAAAATACAGTATCAGTTGGGTCTGTGCAGCGGTGGGTATACACTATTCCTATTTTCCCTCGCTAGTACCGGTACACAAAACAGGCATATGACACATTGACAAACATATATAATTCCTGTGGGCACACTGTTAGGTGTTTTACCCCACTGGTGTATGCTGCTGTTAATGACCTAATTTCTCAAAGGTCTTGTGATCTTAGAAATTAGGTTTTATATGGGCTCTGTAACCTTTGCATATAAGCAGTCTCTGCAGTGTATTGACTCGTCCCATCACTGAAAACAAATGTCCAAGTGAGTAGGGCAATGCTGGTGCCCGAGTCCTGTGAATACTGTCCCCGCTGGCAATAAGAGCAATAGGTCAAGGATTAACCTTTAGCCTACCTCAATTTCAGTTGCTGCTGTGTGGGGGTCCTCGTTGATGGTGTAGTGGATGAATCTGTAGTCTGCCGGCAGACTTCCGTAGCTCCGTGTTCCGTCTGTGCAGTCTCTGGAGCCGGATCGATTACTCCGCACCATATCCATCACGTATGACAGCTATCCAGCATGCCCCTCATGTCCTAGCGGATGGTGTCTCCTGCACTCTGTGGCTTCCACTGCCACCATTACTGTAAGCTTCAGCATGCTGTTTACAATCAGAATTTCCCTCCAGATCCAAACGTGGGTGCAGCCATGTTTGGGTTAATCACATGACTTTCCACAGCCGATCCACTGTACACTGTGGCCCTCGTTCCGAATTGTTTGCTCGCTAGCTGCTTTTAGCAGCATTGCACATGCTAAGCCGCCGCCTACTGGGAGTGAATCTTAGCTTTGCAGAATTGCGAACGAAAGATTTGCATAATTGCGAATAGAAATTTCTTTGCTGTTTCTGAGTAGCTCGAGACTTACTCTGCCACTGCGATCAGTTCAGTCAGTTTCGTTCCTGGTTTGACGTCACAAACACACCCAGCGTGCACCCAGACACTTCCCCGTTTCTTCAGACACTCCCGCGTTTTTCCCAGAAACGGCAGCATTTTTCCGCACACACCCATAAAACGCCCAGTTTCTGCCCAGAAACACCCACTTCCTGTCATTCACACTCCGATCACCAGAACGATGAAAAATCCTCGTTATGCCGTGAGTAAAATACCTAACTTTTGTGTAAAATAACTAAGAGCATGCGCTCTGCGAACCTTGCGCATGCGCAGTACGCGACTAATCGCAATACAGCGAAACTCGGCAACGAGCGAACAACTCGGAATGAGGGCCTGTATCCTCTCGGATTGCCCAGACAATCCCTGTTTTCCAGCAGATTTCAGTATACTGAACCAAGGCTTCCTGTTGTCAGTGCTATGGTTGTCTAGCCCAGTGTTGGATGTCTCTGCAATCTGTGGTTGTTTCTGTTTGCTGTCTTCAGGTATTCCAGCTCCTTTGACCTTGCTCCACTGAAAAACACCTGCACCAGTTTCTTTCCTGCAGTTCTGCCTGACTCCAGCGGTGTTCCAATAATGCCACATGTTACCAGCAGTGTTTCCACATCGTCTCCGGTTATCAGTGGTGTTCCCACATCATCTCCAGTGTCCAGCTGTTTTTCCACCTTGCCTCTTTTTACCAGTGGTGTTCCTACATTATCTCAATTACCAGCTGTGTTCCATCATCGCCTTCAGGTTACCATTGGTGTCCCAGCATCAAACTCTGTCATCATCGGTGTCCCAGCATCGAACTTTGTCACAATCAGTGTGTTCCCATTAAGTTCTCACCATCTGTGCCAGTTCCAATCAGCATCCTCGGCAGTCATCCAGCTCTCAGCCTACCTCTATGCTCCGCCATTGACTCCTGCTTCCAGTGTGTCATTTTCTGCTCAGTATCAGTTCATCTCATGAAGTACAGTGGTTAGCTGTTTACATCTATGGACTATACCATCTCAATGTCTTCCAAGACTGTGCCATATTGATATCATACTATACCAAACAGCATACTTGCTACTACCGTATTTGAGGAACTGTGCTGCTATGTTAACACTGTGAATCCTACTGCTGAGTATTGTGCCTATCACCACCTGCCATTGTGATTGTCTGAACTGTGTGCATAATAAACAACTTGACTTTTATTCCTCTGTCGTTTTGGTCATGCCTTCGTGCGCCTGTGCTAAGGGTACCCTGTATGTCCAGGAATCCCATACTGCCACCCAGATTCACTTACACGTCAGCCCCTATGCCTGAGGCTTCCCCAGGTCAGCCTCAACCCTCTGGCATGACAAATCAATTCTTATCTCTCCTACAGTATGTCCTCTTCAGAGCTTAGACATCAACCCAAGTATATATGTAGTTCTACTTCTCACTACTGTTGTAGATGGTATTAAGTTTTCTTCCAACAGGAGCTGAGACGGGCAGTCGACAACTTTTAATCTAAGATTACTGCATTGGGCACTAAAAAGGATTTCCTTGATTGCAAAACTGATTATCTATGTTGCTCCCAAGGAGCCATGAAGTGGACAGGGAGCTCGCCTTACTGTGGATGAAGATAAACAATTGCAAAGAAAAATAATTGGACATACTGTAGATGACAGATCATGCAGAAATAATCTTTGGATCAGAAATGTACCCAAAACAGTTTCTCCCTCCATTTTGTCCTTTTTCTAAGGGACCTCTTTAAACATATCCTCCCGAGTATAGAGGAATGGAATCTCCCACTCAGTTGGGTGCACTGTGTGCTGAGATCTAAACCTCCATCTGGGAAAAAAACACATTGGATATAATTATCCGGTTAGACTACAGTACTTATGCAAAAAAAAAAAAAAAAAACACAATGATTGTAGTAACATGAAACACTCCTATTATTGTTTATTGAGACATGCATATTCAAATATTCTAGGATCTCTCACCACCTACTATCCAGATATTATGAGACCTTCTTCCCATCACAAAAGTGCTTCAAAAACATAACTGTAAATATGAAAATACTTTGTCTTTCATCTATAAATCTTGGTGGACAACATGACTCATGTAGCTAAAGCATTGGGATAAGGTAACATTTATCCAATGGTCACTTCTCCAATATGGTTCCCTGGGCCCTGGGGACACATTCCCCAGCTGCTGATGTATCTACAGTTCAAAGAAGCTGGAATGACTTCCCCCACTATGATTCTTCATTTAAATGTTGCCTTTTTTGTTGGGACTCAACCATACCTCTAGGATTAGGGCATACAATGTTGTATTGCTACCCTTCTAAAGCCATTGAGACCTTTGCTCTTCATTGGTTTCTAGCCTAATGTCAAGTGACTGATTCTTCTAATAATCAGAGACTTGCCTCAGGGGTGAGACTTAATATTGTTTGATATTTTTAGTGTATTGCATCTGACCATGTCCTGTTTTTATTCTCATTAGGAGGCTGGCATTACAAGTGGTGCTTTGCTGCATTTTGTTTCTTTTGTTCTGTTCATTGTATATTCTGTCCTTTGGCATCAACCAACCTGGATTGCCAACTGCCCCACTTTAGATTTTTAGGTTATGATTAAGCTGTGTTTCACCCCTACTCATGGACATCTTACAGTTCCTAGCTAATTGTTTCCTACCATAGATAATATCTTATTTGCCACAGAGTGGGCTAGTCCCCTCCAATATTGTTGATTTCAGGTCCTGCTGCATATTGACTGTTTGATTTTGCTCATGTCCCTTTGCTACCAGTCTTCTCTCCCTAAAAGCTAATTCTTGGCTGCCTGATATGATTGCATAGTGAGCACACAAAGGGTTCAGTATGAAATTCCGGTGGAAGGGATCCCAGCTGTCAGGATGCCAGCATCAGGGCGAGCACTAAAAAGCCCCCTGTGGACTTGCTGCGCTCACCATGCTGTGTTCACCACACTGCGGGTACGGTCGCTCACTGGGTGTCATGGAACTGTTGCCGGTATTCCAGCTGCAGCATTTCATAACTATTCAGGATTCCGGGATTGGCATTGTGATCACCACAATCCTGACCAGCTGTATTATAACTGCTTCCCCACACAACACATGGGGAAGCCAGTCCTTCTACATAATACATGCTTGTGATATCAGGAGTTCTCCCAAAAGTACAGAATTTTTGCCATCAACCCAATAGACCAATTGTGATTAGAATAAATTTCCTGATAGCTAATCTCAGTTTTCAAAGAGACCTTATTCCAAGCTTTGGTCAGAGAATATTGTAGCCACCTTTCATACATGACAGATGTTTGGAACAACTTAGAAGACTGTGAATGAAAGGAAGATTACCTTTTGACAACATGTGATATAACATTTATTTAAAACTGTATAGACCATATCAAAGACTGTGATAATGTTCAGAAAATCCTTGTAGAGATCTCATGAATGGAACAAGCACAAATAGACTTTATTATAAAATGGATCACCTTAATTTTAAGAGACAATTATTATTTGTTTAAAGATAACTTTTATATACAAAATAAAGGTACCACTATTGGTACAAAATGTATGTCATTAAATGCAAGTCTTTTTCTAGACAAATAGTAGAGAATAGTTGGACCATTAACAATTTTGAGCTTGTCACAACAACAACATACAGGTAATCAGAATTTGGGAAGGTAGCAAAAAAGAGCAGGAATCCTTTACACAATATATTAATGAGAAGAAAAAAAATCAGAAATTTACCCATGAAATTTGTAAAAACAGTGTGCATTATTTGGGCCTCACAATATTTTTAGAAGTCTGAAAGTGAGAGACCAAAATGTACACAAAATTTGTGGACTTCAACAGTTATCTACATGCATCTAATAACAGTCAAAATGGACAGCTTTTAAACTTGCCAGGTGGCCAATATGTTTATGGATCAATGGGTTGACCAGGATAACATCAACAGTCAATAGGTTGACCACTATTGGTTGATATGGACATGGTTGACATGGGATAAAGGTCAACATGGGAAAGGTCCACATAAGAAAATGTTGACATGAGATTTTTTATGTTTTTGGTGTAAATTTTTGTGTAACATGACTAGTAACTTCAATTAGTGTACCACGTACCCTTGCATGGCTCGCTTCACTCACCATGCTGTGAGCGCAAGTTGCTTTTCCCTATCGTCTTCCACGTGGATGGTAAAGTTTGAAAAAGTAAAAAAAAAAAGTAATGTCAACCTTTCCATGTCTCGACCTGTCTTGTGTCAACCTTTTTCATGTGTTGACCTTTTCCCATATTGACCATGTCCATGTTGACCAATAGTGGTTGACCTATTGACTGTCTACCTAAGTACTATTGACCTACTATCCTGATGCCAGCCATGGGTCTTCAATGATTTATTGTAGATTTCTCTGGACACAGCAAATCTTTGGAATGCAGCTTACTGTAAGAAGACATTGTATGTGTGGATTACATGTGGTGAATGAGGATTAATCCTACCAGACAAACTGAAACTAATTGATAGATGAGCATCTATGAGTTCAAAAGGTTTAGTATGACCCTGATGAAGTGTAAGTGATGAAACGCAGTGAGGGTCTCTAATGCTGCACATCCTCTCCTACTATAGATGTTAATATTTTCCTGCTATCACTTGGAACCTAAAGATAAGCTATTCACTTTTTATTGAGCACCTTTTTTACTTGAGTACTTTGTATTCTTTTTAAGTGTTAAGTATTAATTAAACCATTTTTAATATGCTGCACTGTGGGAATATCCTGTCTTGTTTGAATATGAAACTAGCATGTCAATGAACATTTGCATATGCTAACAGAGAAGGATTGTGAAAAATTCCTATCCCCAAGTGTAAATTGGATTGGGTTAGGCATGTTGTTATCAGAAGGGTTCTTGAGGAAGTATGAACTTATACTGCTAAGAAATTTTCATACTGTACATAACTCTTGTACACATAATTATTATCTTTTCATACTGTTGCCAAGTACTATAAAAGCATACTGTTTATTTAAAATCCAAAAGATGCCTGAGAGCAATGCTCAGATTTGTGAAAGTCAGTCTAGGGACTGACCAAATGGGAATGGCCGTGAAGTGGCTGATCAGCTTAACAAACTATTGCAATATTTTGGAACTAACATTCCCTGAATTCAGATGAATTACAGTTTGAAGTGTTAATATTAGGTGAGTGCTGAATTTGTATGATTTTTTTAATTTAAATGGTGTGGTCACAATACCACTGGCACCGCGGATGTATGAGTGCTGTGGGTTCTTGCCTATTATATATATATATATATATATATATATATATATATATATGTTGTGTATATATATATATATATATATATATATATACATACATATACAACAATAGAATAACAATAGAATAACCAAATTGCGCTATGATTTAATTAGACCACCACGGATACAATGGTCCTTGGAGGAATCAGCAGCTATTCCCCGAACAGGTCCTCTTGCCAGTGGAGAACCAGTAGTTTATCGAAGTGGGTGGTTGTATGGGCTGCGCTCAGTGACCACTAGTAGTTCTTAACAGGTTTTTCCGAAAAGCATTCTTCACAATGGAGGTAAACCAAAGAAGAGGCTGATGCTTCTGGAACAAACCCTCACACCAGAATCACCCGACAGCTAATTAACTCTTTAGTCCATATACTTTTTGAATGATTTATTAAAATAATTTCTGTTTGTTAAAATGTATTGTCTTGACATTAGTGGGAAAGAAGGTCTGTTTCTCCCTCCTTTTGAATCTTGAAATTCAACACCTTTATTTATCAATGTTGAAAAGAGGGTTGCTGGGTTGAGGGTAGTACATCTTCTGATGGTCACATGTGTTGCACTTAGCAGTGCTACTTCATACTTGGTCAGCCTTGCTGCTGACAGGTGTTTGGTTCTTGCTTGTTGAAGAATTTCTGTTACTGCATGTGGTACTTGAATGATGAGCTCATGATTGAGCACTATATCTGTGCTCTTGTCTTTTAGGACTGCTGCTGCTGCCACTGCTCTGATGCAGGTAGGTGGTCCTTGAGTAATGTTATCAAGCTTGCTTGAGTGATAGGCCACTGGTCTTTTCCTTAGTCCATATTTCTGCATGAGAACTCCAAGTGCATGGCCTCCTTCTTCATGACAATACAAGGTAAAAGGTTTACTGTAGTCAGTTAGTCCTAGGGCTGGAGATGAGGAAATTACTGCTTTTAATTGCTTGATTGATTCTTCAATGGCTAAATGGGTGGGGTGTGGACCCTCCTTTTTGGTACTGCATACAGAGTTTGCATGTAGACTGATGCTAGAGGTATCCGTTCTCTGCAGTATCCTACTAGGCCCAGGAATGATCTGACTTGCTTAACAGTGGTTGGCGGTTTTGCTTGTAGTATGAGTTTCTTTCTCCGGTCCTCTGTCAGGTATCTTGTATCATGGATAATACAATGTCCTAGGAAGATTACGTTTTGCTTTGCTAGCTACAATTTCCCCTTTGTCGCTCTGCAGTCTTGTTCTTCCAGAAACTTCAATAAGGACACTGCCTCTTCTTGGCACTTTTTTTCAGTGGTGGTAGCAATCAGCAGGTCATCCTCATACTGTATCAGCTGTGTGTCTTCTGGATAGAGGGGTCTCCATGCCTGTAATATTGTAACCATGACTTCATTGAAATCACTTGGTGAAGTGGCCCCCCTTGTGGATTTTCTTGTCCAACAGTATTGTTTTCCATTATGTGTGAAAGTAAGAATCCTGTGCTGGGGTAAGGGGGTACTGTTTTATGGACTCTGGTACTGTTTCTTTCTTCAGTTGATATTGTACTTTCTGTACCATTAGAAGGCCCACATCTGTTTTTCCTTTGGACCATAATTTATCAGGAACTGATGATGTCCATGCTGGAAGTTGTTGTTCCTCTTCATCTTTCTTTTCCTGTGAGAGGTAGACTTGTATAGCAGCTTCTATTTTGGGTTGTATTTTTGCTGGAATGTTGCTGGTATACTTAATGCCTTTTGGGGTGTACTGGATTGTTGCTTGCATTAGGGCTAGGATGTCTGTTCCCAAAAGGTTGACTGGACTGGTGGGTGAGGTCAGAAATGCCACTGGGACTGGTGTGGCTTCATCATTGATGAGTAAGGGCATCATCTTGCTTTCTTGCAGGGGCAGGGCTATACCTCCCAATCCAGTTGCTTTGATGGCCTGATCTGTAAGTAAATACCAGTTGCTGCAGGATACATGGATACTGCTGCTGACACAGGGGTTGCGCACCGTCCTGCTCTATTGTGGGCGTCTTGATCCCTTTCATTCATGTTCCGGGTATAGGGCTGATCGGATGCCTGTTGTTGTCTCCATTGCCACTTGAGACATTTTCTGCAATCCTTCTTCTGATGTCCTGGGGATTTACACCAAAAGCATTTGCCTGTCATATCATTACCTTGTGCATCCATCTGTCTTACTTGCGGGTATGTTTTTTTCTGCCTGTCCACCATTGTTTCTGGGGGTCCACCTTTTTTCCCTGACCCTGTACTAGGTGGACAGTGACCACAGGAGCCTTGCGTACGTACGTACGTACGTACGTACGTACGTACGTACGTACGTACGTTCCCTTTCTACATCTTCTATGCCTTCCAGGACTTGTAACAGAGCTGCTATATCCATCGTCATAGCTTCTGGTCGGATCTGGAAAAGCTGAGATCTTAATTCATTTTTTAAACCATTTAAAAAAATGTGTCTTTAAAATTCTTGCTCCTGCAGCGTCACCTACTGGATATCCTTCATTCTCTTGTCTAACTACAAGTTTATCATAGTACTGCCGTACTGTGTCTGTTTTTTGCACAATGTCTGGTGAGGCGAGTGCTGTTTCTTGTATTGTAAAACATCTACACTGTACTCTTGCTAAGAGATTTGTTCCACTTGCTCTAGTGTATCTTTTGTCTGCTGCTGGCCTGTCTGCAATTCTTTCTCTACCGCCTGCTGCATTGGGCAGCCATTTGTTCCATAAGGGAATGTTCTCCAGAATTTACCGCTGTTCTAATAATTTGCTCTAAATCTATCCAGCAAGGTCTGTATATACCAAATACTTGTGACAATTATTTAAAAAAATGCAGGAGGATTTTTACTCATATCTGGTAATTCATTTACAATTCTTAACATATCAGACTGGAATCATGGTGTGTATTGTTCCTGATCAATGTCTGGGGTTTGCTTCTGATTAATCTTCCCCTGCATCAAAACTGGATTATAGAAACTTTTAGAATCTCAGATAACAAAGTACCTTAGTAATGAGTACTATACTACTGTCTCCAACTACCTAACAGCTGAGAACTCTTTCCTAAACCAAGACTAAAATACACATTGCTTATATGTAAAATGGCTTATGGGAACATATAAATCTACATACGTATGCATGATCACCCATTAATATAATTTGCAGTAGCATGTTCTATTTAGTTAAACTTACTGTTTTCTAATTATTTTTAGGATCCTATAAGGCATTCAGGAATGAAGTGACAGTTATTTCCCTCATGCAACTTTTATTTACTGTCATATTATCCATATTCTGCAGTCAAAAGCATTTTACATCCGTATGTATGTACATATTACAGTATGCTCTTTTACATAGCAGCATTATCTATACATACTGTTCCTTTATTTTTCCTGGGCCACATTAAATCCTTTCAGCTTATAAACGAGGGGGCAGCAAAATCGCAGTTCCCATTACATGTACACATTGCTGTTTCCCTGTATATACACTGGTGTGCATATAATATAAAAATTATAACAAAGGATTAGACATTTCTCTCTGATAAATCAATGCATGTACAAAGTCTGTTTTCTTCTAGGGGCATTATGTTGCCAAGACCTATGGCATTATTATTTCTCATATATACAGATGATGTATTAAAAGTAGTAGATCTTTTCTTTGTCTTAATTCATCCTCAATTTCCTTAGACAGTTTGCCAAATTTTTAGAAACAATTCTTTTTAATCCAATGTGTATTGTTTGTTTGAAATATCTGACATTGGTCCGGATAAAGGGTCCCTTCTTCTGGAAATCCTGCTCTTTTAAAAATCACACTTATACCTTTAAGTGCTCTCTTCTCTTCTCTTTCACTGACATCTTCCATGGGAGTCTTATGCCTGGATTTACTACCATGTGCACCCATTGCATGAATGATCAGTTCACCTTACAATGTCTTTATGGGCTGCAAACGTTGTAATCTGAGAATATCACTTATCTATTTTTAGCTATTAGGAAGATACCTCTGTTTAAAAGACAAATTTATACTGTAAACAAACAAAAAGAAATGGTTTAAACTGTGTGATTGTTTTCTATTTCTTACCTAGACAAACGGCAAAGAAGAAAATTCGATACTACCAAGTCCACATAGACTTTTTCAACCACTGAATCATACGTCTCTTATATTCGCATGGATTACCTTTTTCAATAATGTTTCTAACATCTTTGTCTAACAATTTCAAACTCTCTGGACAAACAGGAATAAACTCAACTGGCAGATGATTGATGGGTAAAAAACATAGAAAATAGGGGTAGGCTCCACCAATAATTTGCAACAATATATCAGGATTAATATGACAGCCCACTACTGCAGCAAAACCTGTGTCAACCTTACAAACAAAACTAAAGTCAGTTTTGTGCAATATACCTTTAAATTCACAATAATCAGACTCAATATCGGAATTACACCACAGTAATATTGAACATTTGCAATTCTGACATGTCATTTAAAAATAAAACCAAATTTTTCATTGCAAATGTGAAACTGAAACTTATGTACTTACTTTATCAGAGAACACAGGTTCTCTATCACGTATACTACCTGCACATAGAGGAACAGACTGGTAGATAGTATACAGACACTGAGAGAGTAATGAAGTTGAAAATCAATCTTTAGATTACTCACCTGGGGTTTTGTCAGTGGTTGTATACGTGCATCAGCAGCTTTGTCATCTGCTGGCAGGAGCATCAGTAATCCCGGACTAGCCCCCATGTAATGTTGGAGATAAACTCCTGTAGCAACTTCCTTTGGTTGTCTGTTCAATACCTTTACAAATCAATTGAGGGACTCAGGGGCAGATGTATTAACCTGGAGAAGGCATAAGGAAGTGATAAACCAGTGATAAATGCAAGGTGATAAACACACCACCCAATCAGCTCCCATATGTAAATTAACAGTTAGGAGCTGATTGGCTTGTGCATTATCACCTTGCACTTAACACTGGTTTATCACTTCCTTATGACTTTGATAAAGCTAATTATTTACCTTTTAACATAAGCTATATACTTATTATAGACAATGTATGCAATAGGCGCACGTGGTGCCGTAATGGTACGCACTTAGCGTAGCAGACGCTAGGCCGTGGTCGAGACGCACGAGCGGCACGTTTGCTCACGGCTTACGCTTATATCGAGCACGCTATAGGCGGCCCGAGTTCCGTACTGCTACACTATTGGCGTAGCGGACGCTGTACCGCGAGAGTGGGATACGAGCGGCGCTGATGCTCACTGAATTACACACAGAAAACCTTGTTAACAACACACTGTAAGGGTATGCTTATGCTGTAAACCTTAGTACTGTAATATTACCACAATGTAACGCTGATTAACCTGGATGATATGAAAGCTGTTTGAGCGATTGAGACGCTCAGAAACCCTTTATAATGTCTAGTGAAACACACACTACTTGCTAAGGTTCCAACACCTTTATAGACGATATTAGTAAGTAAAACGGAAAAGAAAACAGTTTACAGCTTATTCACTACAGTCCTAACATAAATACCTAAACAGAATAACTAAACAGAAATATACACAATAGCGAACGATCGTAAACACAAATACATAGAATAAGAATGAATGGCTTACATTAAACGGGTAACAAAAAGAGAACAATTGCATACACACAGAGTAACGAAATGGCCACAGAGAAACTTACACACGTGGGAATGACTCGTAGGCGCTATCTGGAAACCAGCTCTCAGTCATCACGGGGAAAACCTT
Organism: Pseudophryne corroboree; assembly: GCF_028390025.1. Lineage (NCBI taxonomy): Eukaryota > Metazoa > Chordata > Amphibia > Anura > Myobatrachidae > Pseudophryne > Pseudophryne corroboree. Next base: position 12,288 of record NW_026968316.1, read on the forward strand.
TGTGGAGAGAAGTGAGTGCTGGTCTGGCTATGGGGGTCTTTATATACACCGTGTACTGTACAATACAATGGTCCTATAATCTCATTGTTCATTGGACACAGGAATGTCCCTCCGCATTATAACAAAAGGTCAAAGGTGGATTCGAACAGGTGGGCTCTGACTATTTCAAACTGCTCAGATGGGAGGTATCCTCAAGATTACCGCCGCATGGATAATGAACTGCAAATACAGTAAATGTCCATAAACTACTCATAGACATAACTATACGCAGGAGCGATTAATCTCTTCCTAACCAACACTGGATTGTTTCTAATAAAATACTCTTCAGTTAGGTACTAGACACCACTGTTCAACCTTTATCAGACCCTTCGTATCATGCAAAGAGGAATTCCCAAGTCCCTGAACCATTTACACTAAACATACTTGCAGACATTATTAAGGGGAATATTATCTACAAAACGCACTATAAAGGTTAAATATGCTGCGATCGAGTCGCTCGCTACAAGCCCACAAACTCTACCGTAACCACACATCCCCATGCGCAGGCGACGTTGGAGCGTCCCTTACGCAACCTGAGGGGATGCGTACGCACGGGGGAGTGGGTGCACGAGCAGCGGGCATGTGCATTGGGGTTAGTACAAGGCATTGGGAATAACGATATTTTTCGACTTTGACAACTTCTACAGGTTAATACATCTACCCCTCAGAAATTAAACACAACACAGGGTTATGTTCAGCAAAATTAGGCTATATTGGTTCATTTGTCTAGGTTTATTATAAGCAAAAAAGGTAATTACACAAGCACTTTATGTGTTTCACAAACAAAACATAATAATCATTTCTGAGAGACAGGGAACCTTGCACTTGTGGTTACCCCCCTCCTTCCTGTCCTTGAGAATGAGTCTGTATTCCCCCAGTACACTGTCTCACAACATGTTCCAGTAAATCAACCTAACCTTGTGATTAGTAAATAATTATTTCTAACTTATGAAATGTCAGCATTACTTATAACTTCTTAGCAAAAGCATTTCTTCATATACTCAAAAATGGCTACTGTTATACAAAATGGCCGCTTAGCATAACGCTGTCTCTTTTATAAACAGGTTGAGTAAACCTTATCCAAAATTCAAAATTACATATTTTTGGTTCCCATACTGATTTAATGACATATATATATATATATATATATATATATACATATTATATTGTATATCTATATAATATATCTATATATACACATAATATATATATATATATATATATATATATATATATATATATATCATTATCTCAGTAGGGGACCCAAAAATTTGGGAATTAGTATTTTGGATAAGGGATACTCAACCCTGTATAGATAGATAGATAGATAGATAGATAGATAGATAGATAGATAGATAGATAGATAGATAGATAGATAGATAGAAACATATAGTTTGAATATTGTGACAAAGTTTTTTATTTTAGTAATACAATTTAAAAGGTGAAACTAATATATTATGTAGACTTATTACATACAAAGTGAGATATTTCAAGCCTTTATTTGTTATAGGCTCACAGTTCACAGTTTAAGAAAACCCCAAATCCAAAATCTCAGAAAATTAGAATATTACATAAAATTAATAATAAAGGGATTTTAAATACAGAAATGTTGGCTCTCTGTAAGGTTTAATCATGCATATGTACTTAGTACTTGGTTTGGGTGACTTTTGCATGAATTACTGCCTCAATGCAGTGTGGTGTGGATTCTATCAGCCTGTGGCACTACTGAGGTGTAATGGAAGACAGGGCACTTCAGTAGCAGCCTTCAGCTCTTCTGCATTGTTCAGTCTCATGTCTTCCATTTTCATTTTGGCAATGCCTCATAGATTCTTTATGGGGTTCAGGTCAGGCGAGTTTGCTGGCCAGCACAGTAATCCCACGGTCATTTAACCAGGTTTTGGAACTTTTGGCTGTGTGGGCACATGCCAAGTCCTGCTGGAAAATGAAGTCAGCATCTCCATAAAGCTTGTCTGCTGAAGGAAGCATGAAGTGCTCTAAAAATGTCCTGGTAGATGGCTGCATTAACTCTGGACTTAATAAAGCACAGTGGAAAAACACCAGCAGATGACTTGGCTCCTAAAATCAACACAGACTGAGGAAACTTCACACTGGACTTCAACCATCTTGGATTGTGTGCCTCTCCATTCTTCCTCCTTACACTGGGACCTTGGTTTCCTAATGAGATGCAAAATTTGCTCTCATCAGAAAAGAGGACTTTGAACCACTGAGGAACAGACCAGTTCTTTTTTTCTTTAGCCCAGGTAACACAATTCTGATGTTTGTTGTTCAGGAGTGGCTTGACAAGATGAATATGACATTTGAAGCCCATGTTCAGGATCCATCGGTGTATGGTTGCTCTTGATGCACGATTTCCAGCCTCAGTCCACTTCTTTTGAAGCTCCACCACACTTTTGAATGGCCTTTTCCTGACAATCCTCTCCAAGCTGAGGTCATCCCTGCTGCTTGTGCACCTTTTTCTTCCACACTTTTCCATTGCACTTAACTTTCTATTAATGTGCTTTGATATAGCACTTTGAGAACATCCAACTTACAGTATTTTGAAGCTTTCCCTCATTGTGGAGGGTGTCAATGATGATTTTCTGCACAACTGTAAGGTCAGCAGTTTTCCCTATGATTGTGAATTGCAGTGAACCAGACTGAGAGACCACTTAAAGGCTCAGGAACCCTTTGCAGGTGGTTTGGAATTTGGATTTGAGGTTTTCTTAAGCTGTGAGCCACAATCATCAACATTATAACAAATAATGGCTTAAATATATCACATTGCATGTAATGAGTCTATATACTTTATTTGTTTCAACTTTTATGAAATAAATGAACTTTTGCATGATATTCTAATTTTCTGAGTTTTACCTGTATATCACATTCAGAAGTATGAATGCACAACCAGTGTTAAAAAGTTATTTTTAGATATATAAATCATCCATTCCAGTGGTTATATGTCAGCGCAAGAACCTTCTAACATCCTTTACCATAAGCTATATCTTCCGCATGTAAAACATAAAAGTGAAGGGCGCACTCACTGAGTAAGATTTCAAGCAAAATTTACTCTGATTATTAGCTCACATACATTTCAGTTAAAGTAGATCAGCATAAAAACCATTCCCTTGTTCTTCCGGATAGCCACCAGGTACATGATCCCAGATGTTGTGTCTCATTAGCTCAGCACAATCGTACACTCATCAGAACCAGCTTGTGACATCAGCACATCTGTAACATCCTCCAAGCCACCTCCAATGCATTTCATCACTGATGGACTTCAGGTGACAATAATGAGTAGTCTTTTACTCAGTTGTACTGTATTTTTACCTCAGCTACTGTAGATTTTTTTTGTATTTGTTTAAAATAATGAAATGTTTCCACATTTTCTATGAGATCCTAAGATACATTTTAATTTGAACAATTTAGTTTGACCTTGTGAATTGTCTTAGGGAAATTATCCAATTACAATGATGTTAATTTTTTTTAGATTCATTACTCTATGTAAAAGTTGTACTCAAAGTACAATTTCTAAATAGAGTATTTAATCTGAAATTTTTTTTTTCAAAGAACTAGAACTAAATATAAGTTGTATTATGTATTCATTAATGTTTAAGGACCTACTGTCCAAAAAAGAACCAAACCTGCTTGGATCCCTCTTCAGAAAATATATACATAATCTTTAAAACCTTCAATTTGATAGGAACTCTAGTTCTATTTGTATGAGACCCCTAGAGCCAATAACAGGGGTTTCTGCCACTAACAGCCACCTGCTATTCCCTTAGTAAACAACACATACACTGACACTTAGGTTGCTGCCTGGACTTAAACTTCTAGCAGTATGGGCTCACACAATATACTAGAGACCACAATAAATTAACTGGAATTCATACATAGGAGCAAGTAAAGTAAGGTTAGGTCTGGGTAAGTATCTCAGCAAGGGCAGGTGGGGCACTGTGGGATGGAATATTGGCACTAAACAGATGACTTGCAGGCACTGTTCAGATGGTATGTGGACACCATACAGTTGGTATAACTCACAGGCTGTGATCGTAGCCCTTCCCCTCACCCACAAAAAGAGGTTAAGAAACCCCTAAATTCCCTGAAAAATTATTTATTTAGGTTGGGTGCAAGAAGACAGCTTTCTGGAATCCATACTCTCTCTTCAGAACCATTGCTCTTCCAATCACCCAAGAAAAATACCTGTCCTTGTACAAATTTGGAGTCCAATATTTTATCCACCACATACTCTTAATGGCTTTGGACAAATACTGGAGAAGGCCGTCTGGGGTGACAGATTCTGAATTTTTAGTGAAGAATGGTGGCTTGAAGAAGAAAACAGTAATTATTAATTTCAGAAGTTTGGGTAACTGAAGCTAAACGCTACTCAAAATGCATTGAATGTGGTCTATTTAGATTTTGCTAAAGCCTTCAACACAGTGCCTCACATGAGGCTCATTGTCGAGTTAAGAGGGCTCGGTCTAGGAAACACTATCTATACTTAGGTAAGTAATTGGCTGAATAATGGAACAGTGTGTGGTGGTTAATGGGATGTTTTCCAACTTGGCCACAGTATAAAGTAGAATACCGCAGGGGTCCGTTCTCGGGCCTCTCCTGTTTAACATATTTATTAATGACCTTGTAGATGGTCTGGGAAGCACAGTGTCAATTTGTGTGGGTGATACTTAACTGTGTAGGGAAATTAATTCAGACGAGGATGTTGAGTCTCTTCAGAATGACTTAAACTGGAAGTTTGGGCATCAAAATGGAGAATGAGGTTTAATATATAAAAATGGAAAGTTATGCCCTTTGGGACCAAAAATAAACATGCAACCTACATATTAAATAGGGGAAATGTAGGGGAAACATTAATTGAAAAAAGATTTGGGGGTTTTCATTGATACTACAGTAGACTTGTGCACCCATTCTCAAAGTGCAGCAACGAAGGCAAATAAGGTATTACTGTAGCTTGCATTAAACAAGGAATTGAGACAAGGGATGAGAGTGTAATCCTTCCACTGTATAAAGCTTTGGTATGGTTGCATTTTGAATATTGTGTGCAGTTCTGGGCATCACATTATAAAAAAGATATCTTGGAACTGGAAAGGGTTCAGAGGTGAACTACAAAATTGATAAACGTGTTAGAGCCTCTGGATTATAAGGAAAGCTTATTAGGTAGATATGTTTACACTTGAAAAGAGGCATCTAAGAGAAGATATAATTATTATTTACAAATATATAAAGGGACAATTCATGGAGCTGTCCGGCAATCTATTTATTGATATGTATCTTCACAGGACCTGTGCACCCACTAGGTGGTCTGGAAAATGTGAACTGTTGGTAGATCTTGAGGTGTCTTCATTACTAATTAAGATGTGCTGCATTCATTCCTAACTGACAATTCTACAGATCTCCAAGAGGCCTGGAAAACATGAACTGTTGGTCGATCTCGAGGACCGGTTTGGCCAGCCCTGTTTTAAACTGTACATGGACTGATGGTAAAGATCACAGTGATGAATATGGCAGAGTTACCTATTAATGGCAGACATATATAAAGTATCTGTGCACACATGCAGCCTTTAATATCATAACACTTGTGGTAAAGTACAGAGTTTTGTGTCATGTGCACAAATAAAAAATGAAACTGTATGACCAATAAAATAACATGGGACAGAAGCACTGGCGTATCTATAATGGGTGCAGTGTGTGCGGTGCACACAGGCCCCTCAGTCCAGGAAGGGCCCCCATCACACACACTGCACCCATTTTTGTAATACTCACCCCTCCAGTGTCCCTCGTTGATGTCACCAGTGCTGTTTAAACCCTATGAAAATGGCACAGCAGCCATTTTCTTGGAGTTCTGTACATGCGCTGTAGATTAATCACTGGGAACATGGCCACAGTGCCATTATCATGGAAATCTGCACATGCACAATAGAGCCAGAGCTCTCTAGTGCTCAGACTGTACTGTGCTCCTGGCAGAGAGGAGGGGGCCCAAATGGAGGAGGCTGGACATAGGCTTCCTCCTCTCTTAAAGTGACCCTGTGCAGAGGCTACAATAGTTGTGTATCTGTGCTTGATGTACAGTGGGGCCTCCGTGGTCTTGCCGTATTGTGTGACTAGGCTCGTCAGCCTGGGTGCACCTAGTCACTGTGAGTGTCTCCATCTGGCCATGTGCACGTGTCCGGATGAGCATGTTCCCCATTCACTTAATGGAGAGCATTTCCGTCCGCGTGCCCGGACAGATACACTCTGAATGGGAAGCGGCTCGTGCACTCCCGGCATGACTAGGTGGATGGATTGCCAAGTCACGCTGGCCCCATCTGTATAACATAATTGTGGGCACATCATTGCCCCGTGTATTGTTCATGTTACAGATGGAGCCTCGCTCATCTATACTGTCTATGGCATTTGTCCCAATCATGGAGTCACAATGTTCCTGGTCACAGGGTGGCGAACAGAGCTTAGCATGGCGTGTGGCGTTACCAGTGAGTGTAATACCAGCGATAATCCACCAATTGTCACTTTTGAAAATCACCATTGCGCATGCATAAGGTGTCCAATAAAATACTATACTGTAGTGCAAATCACCATTGCGCATGAGTGAGGTCTCCATTGAAATACACTATAGTGCAAGAACTACTTTACTGTACACATCATAGAAACATAGAAACATAGAATTTGTCGGCAGATAAGAACCACTTGGCCCATCTAGTCTGCCCACATCTGTGGCTATGTTGGCAGAGTGGTATTGCCGATGGTTACCATGCACTTCACCATTCTGTGTGTAATAGCGGCTCTTTCTGTACCCGAAATGAAACATTACACCGTTGCAGAGAATTTTGTATGCAAATTGAGTCGCAGTCACACACATAATTTAGGCATGCTGCATATCATTTTAATCAGCAGAAGTTGCTTGTGAGTTCTATTACATTACTTTGCTTCTTAGCAAACACAGATGTTCAGCGCTATTGAGCCCTGCCGCAGTATGGTGTGACTTCAATGGCTGGTTAGAGTGACTGCAGCAATGATGTAAGAAGATCTGTAGATTGGCTCAGTGTCTCCAATGCACACAAAGAAAAGCACAGTTCAGAGTTCTACACAGCTTGGCATAGTGGTATCACTGATAGTTGCTATGCCCGAGAGTTTGGGCTTGTTTCCCGTGAAGGACGCACTTGTATTCTATATCTGTGTAAAGATTAGCATCCATAGTTTTTTCTAATTCTGCCAAAACAAGTCCTGTCACACTTTGCATACATTCTAAGACATGCACAAAGATATAGTCAAAATTAGAAAAAAAAAACCTAGGTGCTACTTATTATTCAAGTATACAAGTGTGACTTTTCAAATTATGAAAGTCTTATCTTTATGAGACTGAGATTACTGTACTTCCACTTGGACTCCCCCATTGCTTTAATAGGCAGCCTCCCCCACCTCCAATCCAACTTCCATGAGGCTTGTGATTTTACAGACTATGGGGGTCATTCCGAGTTGATCGTAGCTGTGCTAAATTTAGCACAGCTATGATCATGTTCCCTGACATGTGGGGGGGGACGCCTAGCACAGGGCTCGCCCACCCCGCATGTCAGTGCCGCCCCCCCCCCCCCCGCAGAAGTGCAAAGGCATCGCACAGCGACAATGCCTTTGCACTTCAGGAGTAGCTCCCGACCAGCGCAGCTTTAGCAAGCTGGCTGGGAGCTACTCCTCGCTCTCCAGCCCACAGCGGCTGTGTATGATGTCACGCAGCTGCTGCGGGCTGCCCCCCGTTCGGTCCGGCCACACCTGCGATGGCCAGACCACGCCTAAGAAATGGTGGCCAAATACCGCCGTTTCGCCACCTCCCGCTCAGCGATCGCCTCTGCCTGTCAATCAGGGATAGGCAATCGCTGTCCTGCTACGGCCTTCGGCCGTCCGGCATGCGCAGGCGCATTACGATGCCGGCACATGTGCAGCCGGGACCTGTTCACTCTGCTGCGCTTAAACGCAGCGAGCAAATGGGTTGGACTTACCCCCTATGTGTACTGCTTAGTAAATGACATACACAACACGGCTGGTACACCACTGTTTGTAAATGAATGGCTCCTGGTGTCTTATCTTTATGAGACTGAGTAATGGACCATTGCTTGAACATGTAAGTTTTCATCTGTATACACTATTTTATTTATTTATTTAGTTTTTTGGTCCAGACAGACAATGAATATTTTCTACAGCGTCACTTTATTTACATTATGCTATACATGTTACAGTTGTCACTGGCCATTTGCCAGAGCTTGCAAAGAGTACACTATTACAGTATGATTACTGTACTGTAAATCCATCGGCCGCTATTCGCTCTACAGTACTGGATTAGTGGAGCATTAGCCACCCAGTGGTGAAGATGTGTATTGCTTCTGATGAAGGACCATTTGGTCTGAAAACTCGTTTAAGCTGTGGGACTTCTCACCTTCTGAAAGGCCTCCAAAAAGGACGCCGCGGATGTTCATGAACTGGTGCCATCTCCCATGATTCCGGAGTTGTGGAGTAATTCATTGTGCCAGATTGGACTAAACCAGTGTCTTTGGAGAGGATCACACAGTTTGGTGATATGCTAGTTGATTCTTTTAACTGTGTGAGTGCATTTGTGTATTAAAATCCTTTTTTTTTATACTAGACAATATTGCACTATATATGTTTTTTTGAGTTTTAGCCTTAAAGGAGAATCATTCATTCAGAGGATGACTTACCCCATGAGGGTGATACGCAATCAATAACCTGTACCATTATGAGTGGGACCAATAAAAACTCTCATGGATCTTTTTTCTGTCTATCTGTATTGCACAATTGTGTGTATTTCTTTGTCCCTTATAATATCTTCTGGGAAAAAGAAAAGTTTATTTGCATATTTTATGTGAAGAATACTTAAGCGCTATATTGGTTGGTAGCGCCGTGTGGTATCACTTTTTCTATTTTCTACATGTATCTACGAGTTTGTTGGTGAAGGCTCTCTTTGTGGTATCACTGGCTGCAACCTCATATTGTGAGCGCAGTTTGGATTGTCACTTTTTCTCTATGCTGTGTATGTTGTTGCACCTCAACGAGCCTCTCTTTGCAACTCCTCAACTACCTCAGCTATTGCTAAGTCACAACAAATACTCCGTTTAGGCGGAGAAACTGCAATGATGAGGGAGGCTACATCTGTAATTCCACCCAAGTCTGGTGGCCGTGTGGGATGGTAGTTGAACTCAGATGTTTTTTTAATGGGGCAATCACTTACACGGCAAAACCATGCCTTGTAAGTGATTGCCCCTTTAAAAAAAGTCAGAGTTCAGCTGCCATGCCACACAGCTGCCAGACTTGGGTGGCATTACATTGCGCCGTTTAACTCTATTTGAGCCGGGTGATCACCTGGAGTGTATTTCACAATTTAAAACTAAGATATACTGCATTGGACCAAGGACGGACATCCGTCGGAGACCCAGCATAAGCAGACCCAAACAATCCCGGGTGGTGAGTATTTTTTTGCTCCAAAATTGGGCTCTGTTTTGTTGGTCAACTGCCACGCCCATCCAGGGCACCAGGTATGGATATTCTGTGTCTTTCAGGATGGTAAGAAAATTGTTTGTCTTATACAGATGGAGCCACACTAGTCGTGGCTGAGTCTGTGCCTGGACGCACCCCTAACAACTACAGGCATCTACGTCCAGCCAGGCAAGCGTGCCCGTGACTGAGACGTGCCCTATTCACTAGAATGGGAAAGAGTCTCTGTCCGGGTGGGCGCACGCACCCAGATGGAGACGCTCTCCTATTCATAGAATGGACGGAGCGCCTAGTCATGCCAAGAGTGCACACCTGCGATGGAGCCGCCTAAGATGAGCGCAGCTCCATCTGTATGTTTGAATTTGATTTGTGTACAGTATTGCTTAGATTCAAGTAACGGTTGAATTTTCTTTCTTGAAATGCCTGTGTCATGTCCAAATCGTGCATGGGTCCGTATTGTAATCAAACCTACTAATGAACCAGATGGCAAATATTTTCTGAAAATATGTCTTGGAAGACTCTTTGTTTGTGCAATAAAAAAGAAGGATTTTAATATCAGAGCTTCTAATGAGTGTCATTTTAGATTTGCTGTCTATGGTGGTTATTCAGAGTTGTTTGCTCAGTGCCGATTTTAGCTATGCTGCGATTTGCTGCTAACTGCGCATGCGCATGGTACGCAGAACGCATTCGCTTAGTTATTTAACAAAGAACTTAGTAGTTTTGCTGTTGTTCGTGCTGCGCTTTTCAGTCGCACTGCTGATCGGTGAGTGATTGAAGGGAAAGGGGCATTTCTGGGTGGTAACTGAGCGTTTTCCGGGAGTGTGATAAAAAACGCAGGCGTGTCAGGGAAAAACGCGGGAGTGTCTGTAGAAACGGGGGAGTGGCTGGCCGAAAGCAGGGCGTGTTTGTGACGTCAAACCAGGAACTAAACGGACTGAGCTGATCGCAATCTAGGAGTAGGTCTGGAGCTACTCAGAAACTGCAAGAAAATATTTAGTGGCAGTTCTGCTAATCTTTCATTCACTATTCTGCTAAGCTAAGATACACTCCCAGAGGGCGGCGGCCTAGCGAGCGAACAACTCAGAATGAGGGCCTATGTTATAATGACAGTTCAGAAAACAGAGATAAGTTTGGTAAAAAGTTTTGCAAGTTTTTGCAAGTGCCTTAAAGTTACATCTTTGTGTTGGGATCTCTATTGGAGGAATGTAAAACTTGTATAAATCAAAGTGTTCACTTGGTACTAGGTTAATAGAATCTATTTAATGGAATCCAGCGACAAATGCAGGATTTGCATTGGGGGTTTCCAGAGAGGGGTAGAGAGCCAAGCATATGGGTTGAGATGAACCAATATACACCTTGTCCATTAAACATGTTTATGTAAACAAGTTATATACAGTTTACTGTATATATAAACAAGTTTTATATATATATATATATATATAGACTAAGCGAATGTCCGGCACTCCAACAATATTTACCAGCTGCTGTGGTGCAGTTCTATGGAAAATACTAATTTGGACAAGTTGAAGCAAGATACTGACAACAAGTGGATGGAGCAACTCACAGAACAGATCACCAAATATAAAATGGATCTGGTAGCATTCAAGAAAAAGAAACGGCTTACGGTGGAGAAAGATTATGAAGAACATCGCGTATATGCATGGGTAAACCAGAAACCTCATTATCCACAAACCAATAGAAGGAACCCGCAGAGATACAGGAAACCTAATCGTTTTGACACCGACAACTCTAGTGGAGGAGCCACGTCGACAAGCGAGGGAGAGACCTCCGGGACTCGCACTAAAACACAGGCAAAGAAACTCCCTTTAGGGGTGACCACCCGAGCAAAGGCAGGCTCGGTAGAAGATCTCGGACCAGACGCGGAGGCGAGTGGGCAAGAAAAAGGAAAGCGCAAGTACAAGAAGAAAACGTAGTCTTCAATCTATCATCTAGAGAACTTACCACTGATGAATTAGCTGTACTTCAAAAAGGCTTGTCTTTTGTGCCTACCAACAGACCTAACCCTTTTAAAAATAAAGTGGATTTATATTGCCTGAATAGACAGCTCAGACTCAAAGAATTCTTTGGGGATAATAACATGCAAGCCATTGGTAAACCAATTATCAAGAAAACATCTACCTTTGATCCTATGTCCAACAATCCAGCTATTAAATGTTTTACTTCTCAAATGAGTAAGGTGATAGAGAAAAGTTCCGAGGTGAAAACCCCCATATGCAGTAATCTTACTAAAGGGGAGCAGATTGCTCTACAGAACCTGAGCACCTATACGGACATCGTCATACGCCCCGCTGACAAGGGTGGGGGCATCATCATACAGGACCTTACACAGTATAAAGCTGAAATTGAAGGACAACTAAGTGACCTCAATGTATACGGTCGCCTGGACCAGGATCCTACTCCCCTTTTCAAAAAGGAATTGGACACTCTTCTTGCTGCAGCTGTCCATAACAACATTATTTCACAAAAAGTGAGTGATTCACTTACAACCGAATACCCCAAGATTCCTCTAATTTATACCATACCTAAGGTCCACAAGGACGCTCATAACCCCCCAGGTCGGCCGATCATCTCCGCCCGAGAGTCCCTGTATTATGGGATCTCCAAATTTTTGGACTTCTACTTACAACCGGTCATCCAGAATGAAAAAACATTTCTTAAAGATACGACGGCCTTCATCCTCAAAATGCTCAATATTTCCAAGGTGGAATCACATTGGTGGATGGCTACCATCGATGTAGTGAGTCTCTACACGAGCATTCCACACAGCAGGGGGCTGGCCGCAATGAGGAGACTCCTCACTAATAACCCATTCTACCAAGGTCCGGATTTGGATTTTTTCATGAGTCTTCTAGAATTAACACTGACAAGAAATTATTTTCAATATGACGGCAAGTACTTCATACAAAGACTGGGCTGTGCTATGGGGTCTTGCGTGGCCCCAAGCTACGCGAATGCTTTTATGTTCTCTTTAGAACAAGATTTATTTTTTGCTGACCCTAACATCGGGCAATTTATTCACAGCTATCATCGGTATATAGATGATATATTTGTACTCTGGACGGGAAACAAAGAACAATTTTTGTCCATGATGCAAGGTATCAATTTGGCTGACGTTAACATCAAGTTTACTCACAACATCAGTAATCATGCCATTAATTTTTTGGACGTCCTCATCTCTATCAAAGATGGTCAATTTCACACCACTGTTCATCACAAAAATACGGACCGTAACACCTTACTGAGAGCAGAAAGCCACCATCCACATTCGTTAAAACATGGTCTGCCTTTTTCACAATTCATGAGGGCTCTCAGAATATGTAGTGACAATCAGGACCTTAAGACACAACTGGATCTGATGATGAACAAATTCATTGCCAGAGGATACAATCCTCTTTCTCTAAAAAAATCTATGTTGAAAGTGATGTCAACCCCAAGAGCCAAAGCCCTGGAAACCAAAACTTCATCCAATCAACAGGAATCCATTATTTGGGTGACTGATTTTTCCACGGCAAGTGGAACAATCAATACAGCTACCAAGAGGCTGTGGCCTCTAGTCAATACTGAACAGGAGCTCCCTGCCCTCTTCCAGAAACGTCTCATTATTGGACAACGCAGGGGTAAGAATATTAAAAATTATGTGGTGCACAACGATGTTTCCAAATTAAAAATCACCCCATCGGGAAACTTTCTTGCCAGAAAACCCGGCAACTTTCGTTGTTTAGGCTGCACCACATGCAATTACCTGGACACTGGGGACACTTTCTCACATCCGAGATCCGGGAAGATTTTCCAGATCAGATACACCCTAACATGCTCATCTAAATTCGTCATTTACTACATCAAATGCCCTTGTGGGCTTTTATACATTGGCAAAACTGTCAGACAATTTAAAGAGCGCATGGCCATGCACCGTATGTCAATTAGACAAGCGCTGGAAGGGACCGACCAGGAACAACCGGTGGCTCGGCATTTTAAGAACTTTAGGCATAACCTGGCAAGTTTGAAATACAAGATGATTGACCATGTACCCCTTAACAGCCGGGGGGGAGATAGGGGACGCTTGCTACTTCAAAAAGAGGCTATGTGGATTGATAAACTGCAAACTCTCCATCCGTTGGGGCTTAATGAACATTGCTCATTTAACTGTTTTATTTAACTACTAACAAGTGTATATTAGTTCACCAGTAGTTAACTTTCTTCCTCAATGATATAGTTATTGTGTTTATTATGATTATGCCCCTCAGATTGGCCTGCAGCTAAAGGATTTGTCCTGTTATGTTTTTGTTTCACATATTTCCATGGTGATGGGTACACTGCAGCCGCACGCTTCCGTGGGCGGGGACCGGCGCGTCATCGCAAGTCGCGTGAGAGTGACGTCACGGCGCCGCATCACGGAGCGGGACGGGAACGAGCACACATGTCTGGGTGAGTGTCTATTTAAGTTTATTCATTGTATATTTGTTCATCCTTGAAAAAATGTCATAAATGGACATGAAACGTCGGAATGGTACCCTGGTTGTCTGACTCTCTGTCTTCGCCGGGGATCTAATTGGTGTTTATAAGTCTGTGAGTGCAGCTTCAATCTCCTGGTACATATATATATATATATATATATATATATGTATATAGGTATGGGTAACCCGGCACTCCACTCGGTATCAAAAGCAACTTGCTGCGGTGCCTTCCCAATAAGGGATACTGGATCCCAAGTAAACAGCAAAAGTTTTCACGGGCGGCACTCGAGCACACTCAGCAACGATATTAAATCAAGTCGTTTATTATAGCCAACATGTTTCGGGGACAACGCCCCGTCCTCAGGGCCAGACAAGCCAAATGAATCAGACAAACAACATTTTATAGAACACAAGACAAAGACATTAAAGCAGATCCTACTCACCTGCTCCACGGCGCGACCGTCCGTCAGTCCGAGTGGCCCCACTTCCGCGTTGCTTCCGCTGACGTCACGGCGCGCCGCGTCGCAGAGAGGTAACCATGGTGACTATACACAAAGATCGGTGCGTCACCTGAAGAAAACAATTACACATAGATCAATAACATAACAAACATTTAAAATGTGCAGCAAATACTAAAAACTCCTAGTACGCCGAACACAATGTGGACAGCAAGAACCAATGGATTACCAATCACATTATTGTTATGCTGGGCAAGTTTAGAAATAACCAGATGTTATACATATGGACGGACTAGGTTATAGCTAACATATAATAGAACTTATACAAAATTCTAAAGAAAACACTGTAATCCCAGGTTCTCATTGAGCCCCCTGGGCGACAATGTCCCCAATTTGAAAATCCATCTGGATTCTAACTGTAACAAGGCCCTATCTCTATTACCCCCCCTAAGATTACGGGGGACATGATCAATTAGGATGGCCCTAATACTAGCTACCCCATGGCTATTGAGCATACAATGCCGTGCAAATGGTTGTTCACTTTCCCTCTTCTCAAAAGCCTTCTTAATGGCACTCCTATGGAGGGTCTTACGTTCACGGAATTGCCTTATGGTCTTGCCCACATATGCAAGACCACAAGGACACGTGAGCAGGTAAACTACATGAGTGGTGGTGCACGTCAATCGATGTTTAATGGGTATTTTACGACCTGTAAGTGGGTGAGTGAAGGCAGTGCCTACTGTCAATGTATTGCATGTGGCACACCCCAAACAGCGAAAACATCCATTTTTGGGTCTTAAGAAATGGGTTTCCCTGTTCTTCGCCAATTCTGTAATATCTAATTTCACTATATGGTCACTCATCCAACTACAGAATCTGGGTCCATTACCTGAGGGATTGATCCTGTGTAGCGCAGATGTCACGAGCCTCTATACCTGCATCCCACATGATGCAGGTATGGAGGCCGTAAGGCTATTGATTGAAAACAATATGGAGTACAAAGGGCCTGAGATTTCATTTTTTTTGTCTTTGCTGAACAAAGTACTTAGCCGAAACTATTTTGTTTTCAATGGCAAATTTTGGTTGCAACTCGCAGGGTGTGCGATGGGGTCGGCAGTGGCCCCATCGTATGCGAATGCCTTCATGTATCAAGTAGAACGTAAGATGTTCTCTTTGGATCCGGGGGTATCAATGCAGGTCTTTTACTATAGGCGATACATAGATGACCTGCTGATCTTATGGCAGGGCCCGAGGGAGGAGTTAGTTTCCTTATTGGATAACCATAATCGAACTGGTCATGTTGTACAGCTCACGTTTGTGATCCATGAGGAAACAATTAATTACTTAGACGTGACCATAACTAATAAGGATGCTCACTTGGCCACCTCTCTGTATGTTAAAACAACTGATAGAAACACTCTGTTAAAATATCAGAGTTTCCATCCAGTTCCCCTCCGTAAGGGGCTCCCATACTCGCAATTTTTGCGAGTGCGGCGAATTACCTCGGATCCAGAGGAGACTCATAGGGCACTATAAGGGAACTTGAGTCTTCTAAACTAAGGGTATTGGATAAGACAAGACAACAAGTGTTGGAGCCTGGCCCTAGAAAACAGCAGACGCGGGATATCTTTCCCTGGGTTAATAAATACACTAGTGGGAGTCAGAAAGTGGTTAAGAAAGCAAAACGAATGTGGCCCATCATACAAACAGATGGAGCATTGTCATCTTTGGCTAATACAGCTTTATTACCAAGTCACACCAGAGGGAGAAACATCAGTGACCATATAGTGAAATTAGATATTACAGAATTGGCGAAGAACAGGGAAACCCATTTCTTAAGACCCAAAAATGGATGTTTTCGCTGTTTGGGGTGTGCCACATGCAATACATTGACAGTAGGCACAGCCTTCACTCACCCACTTACAGGTCGTAAAATACCCATTAAACATCGATTGACGTGCACCACCACTCATGTAGTTTACCTGCTCACGTGTCCTTGTGGTCTTGCATATGTGGGCAAGACCATAAGGCAATTCCGTGAACGTATGGCCCTCCATAGGAGTGCCATTAAGAAGGCTTTTGAGAAGAGGGAAAGTGAACAACCATTTGCAAGGCATTGTATGCTCAATAGCCATGGGGTAGCTAGTATTAGGGCCATCCTAATTGATCATGTCCCCCGTAATCTTAGGGGGGGTAATAGAGATAGGGCCTTGTTACAGTTAGAATCCAGATGGATTTTCAAATTGGGGACATTGTCGCCCAGGGGGCTCAATGAGAACCTGGGATTACAGTGTTTTCTTTAGAATTTTGTATAAGTTCTATTATATGTTAGCTATGACCTAGTCCGTCCATATGTATAACATCTGTTTTTTTCTAAACTGGCCCAGCATGACAATAATGTGATTGGTAATCCATTGGTTCTTGCTGTCCACATTGTGTTAGGCGTACTAGGAGTTTTTAGTATTTGCTGCACATTTTAAATGTTTGTTATGTTATTGATCTATGTGTAATTGTTTTCTTCAGGTGACGCACCGATCTTTGTGTATAGTCACCATGGTTACCTCTCTGCGACGCGGCGCGCCGTGACGTCAGCGGAAGCAACGCGGAAGTGGGGCCACTCGGACTGACGGACGGTCGCGCCGTGGAGCAGGTGAGTAGGATCTGCTTTAATGTCTTTGTCTTGTGTTCTATAAAATGTTGTTTGTCTGATTCATTTGGCTTGTCTGGCCCTGAGGACAAGGCGTTGTCCCCGAAACATGTTGGCTATAATAAATGACCTGATTTAATATCGTTGCTGAGTCTGCTCGAGTGCCGCCCGTGAAAACTTTTGCTATATATGTATATATATATCTATATATATATGCAGAGGCGTAACTAGGGTTTTTGGAGCCCAGGGCAAGATCAATAATGGCGCCCCCCCCCCCCCCAAAAAAAAAAATGTAATAAAAATAATAAATTAATAAAATGATAATAAAAAAAAAATACAAAAGGAAAGTATGTGCAGACGCCACCGGTGTCACTGCATATAAAGATGTCAGGGTGTTTATGTATGTGTATGTAGGTGCAGTGGTCGAAGTTGAATTTTTGAAGGTGGAATGAAAGAGTGCAGATAGCAATTATGCGCGCGCTCCGGAAAAGGGGCGTGGTCACTCAAAAGGGGCGTGTCCTTCAGTGTAGTAGGACCCCTTATACTATCTAGTACTGGTGCCCCTTTGACATTATAGCACACGGTATGAGCCGAAATTCACATTATAGCACACAGTATGAGCCGAAATTCACATTGCCCCACACGGCATGAGCCGAAATTCACATTATAGCACACAGTATGAGCCGAAATTCACATTACCCCACATGGTATGTGCGAAAATTCACATTATAGCACACGGTATGAGCCGAAATTCACATTAGAGCACACGGTATGAGCCAAAATTCACATTACTCCACATGGTATGAGCCAAAATTCACATTACCCCACATGGTATGAGCCGAAATTCACATTACAGCACACGGTATGAGCCGAAATTCACATTACAGCACACGGAATGAGCCAAAATTCACATAACCCCACATAGTATGAGCCGAAATTCACATTGTAGCACACGGTATGAGCCAAAATTCACATTACAGCACATGATATGAGCCAAAATTCCCATTATAGAGTTAGGGGATCCTACCCCCAGAATTAACATGGCCTGTGGGGCACTATGATGAGGGGAGCCCACCCCCTTAATAGACTAATTGCAGAGTTTAGCAGCGGAAGGGCTGCAGCGGTTTCTCACCCCAAGCTGCGGCGCTTCTGCCACCTCCGACACTCCACATCTTCGGCACCACCCGGGATGCAGAGCACCGCACCGGGTATGCACCCTTTTCAGTGTGGTCTGCTGCGCTCCGAAGGGGTTCTTGTTTCATGCTGCAGGATCCCGATGTGCGCCTTCCTCCCCGCTGTTACTGTCATGGTAAGCATTAGTATCGTTTACCGCAGAGGCCATTTTCTGAGGCATATGTGTTAAACCTCAGGAACTGAGATGCCCTTCTCACCATATAGCTGTGTGGCCGAGCCGGGCGGGGGGACAGCCAGCAGCAGCATGCCGGATATCAGCAGCAGAGGGTGCGGGCTGTACATACTTGAGGCAGCTGGATATTCAACAGTGCTGAAAGCCTCCGGAGCCCGCACCCCCGGAGCTGCAGTACACCGGCAGAGGACACCCATCCCCCGAACCCTGCGTAGCCCAAAGCCGGAGATCAGCAGCATGTTGAACGCGGAAGCAGAAGCTGCTTATTGCCGGTCAGCATGCTGCTGATCTCCGGCTTTGGGCTCCGCACGTGCATTACAGCCCCCACCCTCGGCTGCTGATATCCGGCATGCTGCCCCTGCTGCTGGCTTTCCACCCGCCTGGCTCGCCCACCCAGCTGGATGGTGAGTGAGAAGGGCATCTCAGTGCCCGTGGTTTAATACATATCTGTCTTCGGTAAATGGCCATTAGTACATCCCACACACACTGATTACACACACACAGACTTTCCACCCCCAAATCCTACACACACCCACTCAGACTACACACACACATTCTCATACTTTCCTCTCCCCCACACACACACTGGACTGCAAAAATTTACACACACTGACACTGTTCCACACACACACAATTAACACACACTCACACTGTCCCACACACACAATTAACACACACGCACACTGTCCCACACACCAGTGGCATGCGGTGAGGTCAGTGGCGTGCGGTGAGGCACTACAGCCATAATGTCCGCCGAATCCTGCCGATGACCCCTACCGCCACCGAGCCAATGCCCGCCACTGCCTCTGAGCCGATGCCCGCTGCCACCACCAATGGCTTACAAACTCGCCCACCATCAACTGACCTAGCCCTCCGCCACTAATTTGCAACTCAGTCCAAAGCCGCCAATGCCCGCTGCATGCCTGCTCATCATACTTGTGATATATTGTACATTTTTATAGAAAAAATTAATAATTAGTGTTTGGGACTGGGAAGGGAGTGGGAGGAGGACATAAATGCAATTTTGTTGTCCAGGGTTTCCATTAACTTAATGGAGAAGGGTCTGAATGGGTTAAAAATGTAAAAAAAAAACTGCATGAGGTCCCCCTCCTAAGTATAACCAGCCTCTGGCTCTTTGAGCCGGTCCTGGTTGTTTAAATACTGGGAAAAAATTGGACAGGGGTTCCCCGTATTTAGACAACCAGCATCGGGCTCTTAGTCCGGTCCTGGTTCCAAAAATACGGGGGACAAAAGATGTAGGGGTCCCCCCGTATTTTTAAAACCAGCACCGGGCTCCACTAGCCAGGGACATAATGCCACAGCCGGGGGACACATTTATGTAGGTCCCTGCGGCCGTGGCATTACCCCCCCAACTAGTCACCACTGGCCGGGGTTCCCTGGAGGAGTGGGGACCCCTTAAATCAAGGGGTCACCCCCCCTCCAGGCACCCAAGGGCCTGGGGTGAAGCCCTAAGCTGTCCCCCCCATCCGTGGGCTGTGGATGGGAGGCTGATAACCATGTAAGTAAAAAAAGAATATTGTTTTTTGTTGTGGAACTACAAGGCCAAGAATGCCCCCCCCCGCTTGCTGGTACTTGGAGAACCTCAAGTACCAACATGCAGGGAAATAACGGGCCCGCCGGAACCTGTAGTTCTACAACAGAAAAAATACCCAAATAAAAACACAACTCACACACCGTGACAGTAAAAATTTATTAAAGCACACTGACACACTCACACATACTTACCTATATCCCACGCCGGTCACGTCCACTTGTCCAGTAGAATCCAATAGGGGTAGCTGTAAAAATAAGAGACACATTACTTACCTACATCCCACGCCGGTCACGTCCACTTGTCCAGTAGAATCCAGTAGGGGAATCTGTAAAAATGAGAGACAGATTACTTACCTACATCCCACGCCGGTCACGTCCACTTGTCCAGTAGAATCCAATAGGGGTACCTGTAAAAATGAGAGACAGATTACTTACCTACATCCCACGCCGATCACGTCCACTTGTCAGTAGAATTCAGTAGGGGAATCTGTAAAAATGAGAGACAGATTACTTACCTACATCCCACGCCGGTCACGTCCACTTGTCAGTAGAATTCAGTAGGGGAATCTGTAAAAATGAGAGACAGATTACTTACCTACATCCCACGCCGGTCACGTCCACTTGTCCAGTAGAATCCAATAGGGGTACCTGTAAAATAGAGAGACAGATTACTTACCTACATCCCACGCTGGTCACGTCCACTTGTCCAGTAGAATTCAATAGGGGTACCTGTAAAAATGAGAGACAGATTACTTACCTACATCCCACGCCGATCACGTCCACTTGTCCAGTAGAATTCAATAGGGGTACCTGTAAAAATGAGAGACAGATTACTTACCAACATCCCACGCCAATCACGTCCACTTGTCCAGTAGAATCCAGTAGGGGAATCTGTAAAAATGAGAGACAGATTACTTACCTACATCCAACGCTGGTCACGTCCACTTGTCCAGTAGAATTCAATAGGGGTACCTGTAAAAATGAGAGACATATTACTTACCAACATCCCACGCCGATCACGTCCACTTGTCAGTAGAATCCAGTAGGGGAATCTGTAAAAATGAGAGACAGATTACTTACCTACATCCCACGCCGGTCACGTCCACTTGTCCAGTAGAATCCAATAGGGGTACCTGTAAAAATGAGAGACAGATTACTTACCTACATCCCACGCCGATCACGTCCACTTGTCCAGTAGAATCCAATAGGGGTACCTGTAAAATAGAGAGACAGATTACTTACCTACATCCCACGCTGGTCACGTCCACTTGTCCAGTAGAATTCAATAGGGGTACCTGTAAAAATGAGAGACAGATTACTTACCTACATCCCACGCCGATCACGTCCACTTGTCCAGTAGAATTCAATAGGGGTACCTGTAAAAATGAGAGACAGATTACTTACCTACATCCCACGCCGATCACGTCCACTTGTCCAGTAGAATTCAATAGGGGTACCTGTAAAAATGAGAGACATATTACTTACCAACATCCCACGCCGATCACGTCCACTTGTCAGTAGAATCCAGTAGGGGAATCTTTAAAAATGAGAGACAGATTACTTACCTACATCCCACACCGGTCACGTCAACTTGTCTAGTAGAATCCAATAGGGGTACCTGTAAAAATGAGAGACAGATTACTTACCTACATCCCACGCCGATCACGTCCACTTGTCCAGTAGAATCCAATAGGGGTACCTGTAAAAATGAAAATGATACTTACAAACTTCAATCCACAGGAGGAGAGAGAGAGAGAGAGAGAGAGGGGGGGGGAGGAGGAGGAGGAGTGGGGGGGGGGAGAGAGAGACTAACCTGCTGCTGCTGCTGGGGAGACCAGCACACACTGCAGGGCCACGACGGGAGGACGGAGCCGGCGAGGGAGGGGGAGAGCCGCACACCGCCGCTCCTGTCAGCGGCAGCGGAGGAGGACGGGGCGCACACTACAGACGCCAATAACCGCCGGGACAATTAACACACACACAATTAACACACGCACACTGTCCCACACACACACACAATTAACACACACGCACGCACACTGTCCCACACACACAAATAACACACATGCACACTGTCCCACACACACAATTAACAAACACGCACTGTCCCACACACACACACACACAATTAACACACCCACACTGTCCCACACACACACACACACACACACACACAAACGCACACACAATTAACACACGCACACTGTCCCACACACACACAATTAACACACACGCACACTGTCCCACACACACACAATTAATACACACGCACACACAATTAACACACACTCAAACTGTCCCACACACACACAATTAACACACACTCAAACTGTCCCACACACACACAATTAACACACACTCAAACTGTCCCACACACACACACACACACACACACACAATTAACACACACGCACAATTAACACACACTCAAAACTGTCCCACACACACAATTAACACACTCACACTGTCCCACACACACACAATTAACAAACACGCAAAACTGTCCCACACACACAATTAACACACTCACACTGTCCCACACACACACACACACACACACACACAATTAACACACACACACTGTCCCACACACACACAATTAACACACGCACACTGTCCCACACACACACACAATTTACACACACTCACACTGTCCCACACACACACACAATTTACACACACTCAAACTGTCCCACACACACAATTAACACACTCACACTGTCCCACACACACACACACACACAATTAACACACACGCACTGTCCCACACACAACACACACGCACACTGTCCGACACACACACAATTAACACACACACACTGTCCCACAAGAACACTGTCCCACACACACACTTAACACACACACACAAAATGTCCCGCACCCCCTGTCCCGACAGGGAAGTATAAAGAAGATTACCCCGCTCACCTGCACTCACTGCTGTTCAGGGGCCGCGCGCCCCCCGAGGTCACGCACGCGCATGCGCGCACCTCCGCGGTTGCGATCGCGCACGCGATCGCGTACACTTTGCAGGGGGGAGTAGGGGGAGGCTCCTGGCTGCCGCTGCCTGTCTATTGTGACAGGCACAGCAGCCGGGGAGACAGGGAAACCGCCGCGGGTAGCGCCGGCGGAATCCCTGACGCATGGGGCGAGTGGGCCGTGCCGGTGGCACCCCCCTCTGTTGGGGCTGCCATGGCGCCCGGGGCACGTGCCCTGCTCACCCCGTGCTAGATACGCCTCTGTATATATGTAGTACACAGCACGGAATGGCACTCCCAAATAACCAGAGATACAGCTTGCTCCGGTGCCCTGCGTCAGTCACAGCTGAAGAATATGCACACAAGAAGGCTGGCACTCATAGAGACTTTTAAACCAGACAAAGATGCAGTATCTTAAGTCAACGTTTCAGGGCTGTGCCCTTTTATCAAGACCAACTGTACATACAAAAAACACAAACATTTATACATTACCAGTGACACCTCATGTGCAGACGACCGCCGCTCTCCGGGAGACTCGATGACGTCATGGGCGCGCGCCGGTGCCGGTGACCCGGCGTCTCCAGGGGGCGTGGTGTAAATGCAGTATAACCATCACCATGGGAACCAGTGTACGGATGCTGGAATGGGATAAACAGGAACAGTCTAGCATGAATAGGGGGCACCGCATTGTACATAGCTAAACGGCCAATGTTAGACATAGCTACATAAGAGCCCCCTGGAGACGCCGTGTGCATATATATATATATATATGTATATATATACCGTGGGGATTGAAAGTTTGGTCACCACAGGCAAAAAAACATTTTAATGTGCAAAAAGAAGCCAAGGAAAGATGGAAAAATCTCCAAAAGGCATGAAATATTAGATTAGACATTCCTATAACATGTAAAAAAAGTTTGATTTTATTTCCATCATTTACACTTTCAAAAGAACAGAAAACAAAAAATGGCATCTTCAAAAGTTTGGGCACCCTGCAGAGTTAATAGCTTATACTGCCCCCTTTGGCAAGTGTCACAGCTTGTAAATGCTTTTTGTAGCCAGCCCCAAGAGTCTTTCAATTCTTGTTTGAGGTATCTTCGCCCATTCTTCTTTACAAAAGTCTTCCAGTTCTTTGAGATTCCTGGGCTGTCTGTGACGCACTGCTCTTTTATGGTCTAGCCATAGATTTTCAATTATGTTGAGGTCAGGAGATTGTGAAGGCCATGGCAAAACCTTCAGTTTACGCCTCTTGATGTAATCCACCATGGATTTTGAGGTGTGTTTAGGATCATTATCCATTTGTAGAAGCCAGCCTCTCTTTAACTTCAGCTTTTTCACAGATGGAATCAAGTTAGCGTCCACAATTTGCTGGAATCTTATTGAATCCATTTTTCCTTCTACCCGTAAAATGTTCCCTGTGCCACTGGCTGCTTAACAGTTGGACAGAGGTTCTTTTCATTAAATTCTGTGCCCTTCCTTCTCCAAATGTACCTTTGCTCATTCCGGCCAAAAAGTTCAATTTTAACCTCATCGGTCCACAGAACTTTATTCCAAAATGCATCAGGCTTGTCTATATGTTCATTTGCAAACTTCAAACGCTGATTTTTCTGGTGAGGACGTAGAAGAGGTTTTCTTCTGATGACTCTTCCATGAAGACCATATTTATACAAGTATCTCTATATAGTGGAATAGTGTACCACAACTCCAGTGTCTGCCAGATCTTCCTGGAGGGATTGTGCAGTCAAACGTGGATTTTGACTTGCTTTTCTCACAATCTTTTGAAGACGCCATTTTTTATTTTCTGTTCTTTTGAAAGTGTAAATGATAGAAATAAAATCAAACTTTTTTGACATGTTATAAGAATGTCTAATCTGTAATTTGATACCTTTTGGAGATTTTTCCATCTTTCCTTGGCTTCTTTTTGCACATTAAAAATGAATTTTTGCCTGGGGTGCCCTAACTTTCAATCCCCACTGTATATATATATATAAATATATATATATACAGTATATATATATATATATATATATATACAGTATATTGGTCCAAATTGCAGGCACTCCAAATCCACTCTTGAAATAAATGCCATGATGCACAGCTCACAAAAGATAATGTAAGAGATGATCAGCAGCACTCAAACTGGGCTTGTAATAAACACACACAATCCGAGGCTGGAAGCAACATTTTGGATTCTACTCTGTCATCAGGCCACAGGTAAAGCAACAAACAAACATAGACCGCATACCTTTATACCTAACAGAAGTGAAAGTGTGCCCCTGCTTCCCTCGCTGCCACCGGAGCTGCCTGCACTTCCTGTTTCTGGTGCCGGTGAAGTAGACACGTAGCGCCCTCCATCCAGCAGGCATTGGCATAGCAACCAACTGCAACAGCAGCAGCTAGTGCTGAGGGGACAAAGTAAACAAAATAAAGTCTGTGTAATAAACATCACATAAAGGGGTCATTCCGACCCATTTGCACACTGCAATTTTTCACAGCCGTGCAAACGGGTCACAACTGCAGAATGCGCGTGGGCTGTAATGCACAGGCACGTCATTGCCTGGCAATGGCCGTCACCAGGTAGCGACAAGAACAGCGAGGGAACCCATCGCAGCGGAGCCTGCAAGAAGATTGACAGCAGGGAGGTGGATCTGGGGGTCAACTGACTGTTTTCTGGGAGTGGTGAGGGAAACGCAGGCGTGTCGAGGCATTTGCAGGGCGGGTGTCTGAGGTAAATTCTGGGACCTGAAAGGCTGAAGAGATCGCAGTGGCTGAGTAAGTACAGAGCTACTCAGAAACTTCTGTACACAAAACCTTTTGCCCCGCTCCCCTGCACATGCGATCGCACACTTGCCTAGCTACAAAACACTCCCTCATAGGCGGCGTCTATCTGACCGCACGGGCTGCAAAAAGTGGCAGCGTGCGATCAACTCAGAATGACCCCCAAAGTTAGAAACACCTTCATAGGCTGTAAAATTACTAATCACAAAAGTTTTTTTTTTCCACTGCAATAGAATTAGCAGTCATTGGCATTTGATCAAGATAATGGCTCGCTCTCAAAAACTCTGATACTGCGATTGCAACATGTACTTTTTCACCCGGTACTCCATAATTCATAAAACTCTCTTGTTTATTCCATAGACATCATTTCAAGCGAAGGGAGAAGGGAGGGGTTGAAGAGGTAGTGAAACTGAGAATACCCTGATCAGGGTGTTGACGTGGCAGCACAGATTCAAGAAAATATGGACAAAAAAATACACATTCTCATTTTTTATTTCTTTAATATTGCTGACCACTGTTTTTGGATATTGGTGGTCATTCCGAGTTGATCGCTAGCTGCATTTGTTCGCAGAACAGCGATCAGGCTAAAAAATGGCTGTTCTGCGTATGCGTATGCTGCGCAATGCACATGCGCGTCGTGCGGGTACAATGAATGATGTTGTTTTGCACACGGTCTAGCAAAGCATTTCAGTCACACTGGTGGCCGCAGTGTGATTGACATGAAGGTGGCGTTTCTGGGTGTCAACTGACCGTTTTCTGGAAGTGTTTGGGAAAATGCAGGCATGCCAGGAAAAATGCAGGCGTGGCTGGGCGAACGCTGGGCTGGTTTGTGACGTCAAAACAGGAACTGAACAGTCTGAAGTGATCGCAAGTGCTGAGTAGGTTTTGGTGCTACTCTGAAACTGCACAAAAAAACTTTGTAGCCGCTCTACGATACATTCGTTCGCACTACTGCTATGCTAAAATACACTCCCAGTGGGCTGCGGCATAGCGTTTGCACGGCTGCTAAAAACTGCTAGCGAGCGATCAACTCGGAATGACCCCCATTGTACTGATATGCATTATGTATTAACATAGGAATGTCAACCTTTATACATGCCTATATCATGCAAAAGGGATGCTGCTTTGTCTAGCCGTCCTCTAACCCAGCTGTGGATTATGTTGGACGCATTTGAGGTGCAAACATCTCAGGACTATGGACAATAATTTGGCTAATGTGACACAATCACACAGAAAATTCAAAAGCTCTATTCTGGGTGCACTGAGAACCTCACAATTAAATTTAAAACTTAACTTTTATTAGCATATATTCATGCAAAAATTATTGATCAGCCAGTATGAAATATTAAAAAAGATAGTATGATAATAGGGAAGAAAAAGTGTTTAAAACAAATCTTTTATTATTTAAAAACAGAGACTGTTACGATTAGTATCTAGGAATTTCCTATATAAAGGCTGTATAGCCCACCGCTGCAATATTATGATAGATATGGGAGAAGAACACACCCCATCAATGAACTTCTAAATTGCAAAAGAGTTGGAGTTATATACTCTTTAACATGCGGATGCGGTTTGAGATATATAGGTCTAACCAGCAGGCAGATGAGAATGAGGCTGATGGAACACATCAGGAATATCAGAAATGCTGAACAGGATCAACTGAGGTTCAAAAACCTTCCAAGTATGGCTAGACACTTTTTGAAAAAACATGGAGGAAATCCTGAAAGTCTCAGGATCAAAGGATTGGAAAAAATACAATTAGGAATCCGAGGAGGTGACCTAATGAGAGAACTAATGAAAAAGAATCTAAATGGATATTTTTGATGAACAGCATATATCCAGAAGGATTAAATGAATATAATCAATTTTCTTCCTATTTAGAATGACGTCCAGAAGGGTTATATTTAATCTGCTTGAATTGTTGTCAACAACTGGTATCGTGAAAAATGGACATTATATCCTCAATAAAACAAGCTATATATGGAGGACAGGTGTAGGTAATGGATACCGGAAACTTTACTATATACAGAATCTTCTCACATAGCAAATTGGGGCAGATTTCGGACATATTTTTATTTATAAGGCACCAAGTAATCAATATAGAATAATAATTATGAGTAAGAAATCCAATAGGATTACTCAGTAATCTGCAGAAGGATATAGAGTAACTCAGGACCTGATTTCCTGTATGATTATATTAAGGTGGCAGATCTTCGCCTCATTTTATGGATGTTCTAGATAAGTGAACATCAGGTACAACTAAGTGATGAAGGAAGAATTATTATATTTCTCCAGATAAGTCTCTTCACCAAACTGTTAATTCTAATCGAAAATTGATGTGGAGATAAAAAAAAATAGGTACACATCAATTGTGATAATTATTAGACACGTTTTGTAATAATGGACAGGGACCAAGGTAGTGTGAGTTGGCTCTGACCATCAACAGATTACAAATAAATAAATCTGGGTTGGGATACCAGTTATGCACTAAAGAAAGGTCCTCAAAGGATATGTGTAAGGAGAAGCCATAGATGAGAGAAAATAATCTATGAGAACATACCGACAATAATACTTACCTTAAAACTCACCATAGATACCAGCTAATGTATCATCAGGGAGAATGGGGGGGTTCTAGTTATACTGAGGACCAGTAGAGTATGAAATACAGACACAAGTAGACTTGAGGCAAAAGTTTTATGGTTCAGAATACCCTTAATGAACGTTAATATCAAAATCAGTCATAATAGTTCAGTACATATATTAATTCTACCAATATATAATATCTATAATTTTTCCTTCTTCTCATTTCTTTCTTCTTTTTTTCCTTTCACAGAGTGAAAGAGTGATGTGTAATGTAGTTACACGAGTGATGGTTTTTTCCTTCTTCTTGTTTTCCTTTTTTATTCACTGCTTGCACTAATTGTCACGTATACTCATACACTACACAGATATTGAAATAGAATGTTATCACTGATAATAGATATTAGGATGCACCTATATTAAATAGGTACATGTATATGGTCAAATTCAAAAGACATATCACTATCACATAATAGATGACACTTAAACATGCACAGTAAATAGTTTTATGGTCACATGATCACTTTAAATAATATTTACACATATATCAATTTATTGATATGAATTAACTACATCACGTTATACAACTTAGATTACACGAATTACAGATGCACGGTACAATTAATGAGTACTGGATTTTGTATAATCTATAACCAATATATGAACTGAGATTAAAATCAAAGGAATAAATTATTTAAAAAAAAATATATGTACAAACGTAAAGTTAAATTTCATCTTATTATAATATATTTAATTTTCATCATAACAACTAAGATATATTATGCCTAGAACGCCTCATTAGAAAGGTTATTCTAAAATTACAGTCAGTAATAATAAATATAAACAAAATGTGAGATCCATCATAAAGTCTGGGAATCCCACATTATTAGGTGCCTGTCGAAGTCAAAAATATTACATAGAAAGAACATACAAACTAAACACATTATGAGTCGCTATACTTGCAAATACACGCAGCGAGCACAGCAATATATGGTAACACACGCATTTACACGGATATGACACAGATATGGATTCGACACTTATTTCATACAGTAGATAATTATAATAATATCAAGCGCCAGACATCATGATGATTTAAAATTATCTAATGAAGTAATGTCGTGTATGTGCATTATTTGAACGAAACAAGATAGATCTGTCATAATTACTATTAAAGCAACCAGATTAATGTGTAGATTCATTTGATACTTGTTATTAAGTTGTAGGACATTGCAACACGGAATTATGATTAAATGTATAAAAGCTAAAATCACTTTTATTAGAACAATAGATATTCCAAAACAGGTAGTGGACAGGAAACTCATGCCAGCCCTTTGGATGTCTTCAATGCTGAACCTGATTAGCATATACAAAGGGACTGGTGACTCATCCTGAATCCCTCCCCCAGAAACTAGATAACACATTGCTGACCACACAGGAAGTTAGTTGCTTTTTGGTCTCAGAGGATGATGGACTTGCTGGCAGATCAGTTCCTTTATTTATTTACACAGAGAGAGAGACATAAGATGCATTGAGGGAATGGTATTGTATCGCTGGCCTGTAACTGAAACTGTATGTAACAGTATGTAACTGTATGTAACTGTATGTATTAACTGCTTACTGTATGAGTTGTAACTATAGGTATACTGTACTTTGTAATATATATTGAATCTATATCCTTTTTAATAAACAAATATATACATCAATGAGCTTTGGAACTCAGATAATGTGTGGGTGTATTGTTTTCTCTTATGGGATGCAGTGTTTTGCAACGTATAGCGCACATTCATGGGATATGGTAATAAGAGGTGCAGGCATTTACAATATATATTAGAGCGGGCATTTTAAATATTTGTGAGAAATCAATTTGGCATTCTGATGCCTTAAAAAGATAAATAGACTAAAAGAAATTAATGTGTGTATTTATGTTACGAAAGGAAGGGAATTGCTCTGATACCCTGGATAAAATTTGGACTGATATAATGAGCACAAACAGGTGGGATAATAAATAAGGTTATGAGACGATTCTGCAAAGGTTATAGGTAAGAGGAGTCATGATTTTGAAAAACAGACAGTTGTCCAATCAGAAAGGAGGGAGGGGTATATAGGCCCATTAATGGAGACAAACGGGTTGATGCCCTGATGAAGCAGCCTTCTGTGAAATGTGCGTAGGCGTTTACAGAGTCTGTTACGAGATTAGAACCGCTGTATATTTATGTGTATGATTGTACCAAGTATAGTGTTACAGTAACTTAATGTGGACCACCTCAGCGTGACTGTGTAGTAGCGAGCGGGCTACGGCGGCACGAACACCGGTGGGAGAATGAGCCGCACACTGCTCACAGCTGCGGGGCAGCCACATGTGGTCAGCTACTTACTATCACAAACAAGCGTCAGCGAGCGGCTTATAGACGGCTTACAGACAGCTGCGGTTCACATGCAGCAGGATCTAATTAACAGCCGCTTTCAAGCTTGTTACACAGTGCACAGTATCATTTGTCTTGTTACATTTGTTTCAAAGGGGAGTTACATGTGATCCACAATAGAGATAAGAGATAGGATGGCACAGTAGGAGGTATAGAGGCAAGATATTTAAAGTAATAAGAGTGTGCCCAGAATACTAATACATATTAAAGGCTGATAGGCACAAGTGAAATACAGGGATCTATAAATCTCCTTTACTGGTGCCAGTAACCTATTAAAACGCAGGCTATAAGGAAACATTGTAATGTACTTATAAAGGACTCTCCTATTTTTGGGACACATTAGTAACTGACAAACACTGAAAACTACATACAGGCAATTAGCCAGCACCAGACCAATCAGCACTAAGAGTCAGATACGGGGTGCTCGATATTATACGGAATATTTAAAATACAAAGAACATGGGGGCGATTTCTGGTTAATTTCTGTATATAACATGATAGTATTAGAATGACAATATAGAATGATAACAACATATTACCTGACCTCTGTAATATGTAATGAATTGAAGAACAGAAGCAACTAATAGGATACTTTATTATAGATTGTCACAGGGATACATTATGAAATGAGTATAATTAAAATGTGACAACCTTTTTCTTGTATCAACACAATTTAAAAAGCAAGACAGTTGAATATATCTAGCTCTTCAATTCATGTGAATATAATTAACAACAGAAAGTAACACTTATAGGACAGAAAGGATAATACGTAATATTGCAGCGGTGGGCTATACAGCCTTTATATAGGAAATTCCTAGATACTAATCGTAACAGTCTCTGTTTTTAAATAATAAAAGATTTGTTTTAAACACTTTTCTTCCCTATTATCACACTATCTTTTTTAATATTTCATATTGGCTGATCAATAATTTTTGCATGAATATATGCTAATAAAAGTTAAGTTTTACATTTTATTGTGAGGTTCTTAGTGCACCCAGAATAGAGCTTTTGCTTTTTCTGTGTGTTTGTGTCATATTATCTAAGCTTTGGGTAGCACTCCCTAATCGGCTATATTGTTGCCTATTTAAGGCCATAGAATAGGGAATAAGGGAAAGAGAACATTTTGTACAGAAAATGGTTACTGTTGCAGGATTACTTTTTGTTGTGTGTATATAATTTGGCTAATGTGTTTGTGAGACAGGCAGCCATATTATGGTTATTTAAAGACACCTGTCCATTATATAGTGCCCCAAGAGCTAAGGAGCAACTGACACACTTGTCAGAGTTCCAAACAGCAACACCTCATAGTGAGAGGTAAGGTAAAGGAGCTAGGATAAAATGAGACAATGTGGTGTCTGAAAAAGCGCCTTGTCTGCTAACAGTCACTAGCAAATGCCCAAAATATGTATGCAAGATAACATGTATATAAAGACACTTACAAAGACATAATGAGTCAGTGGCATAAGCAATAGATAACCCCTGAGTTTGGCATAAACTGTTGCATTAGGCTGCATTAGTTGTGCATAAACAGAACCTGGAAAAAATTGTAAAAACGCCACCTGAGGGTACACCTTATACAATGTACCCACCCTTTTGAAGGGGTACAAGTAATCTACACCCAGTTGCCCAAAGTCTTGAGATATGCATTTGCCCTTGTGTGTAAATTAATTAATTTGGTCATTGGTTAGGAGGTGTGGCTTTATAAGTCAGCAAAGGCTGCAAAGAAAAAGAGAAATATGCAGAAGGTGATTTGCAGATGTGGTGTGAGAATGACAGAGGTACACATTTAATAGCTGATATTACAGTATATGAGGTATCATTTGAATTTCCTCACAAGCTAGAATGACATTTTTTTAAGTTATAGTATGTACATGGTGACTTAATTGACTATGTGACCCAGTTGCAACAACTGACTAATTCAAATCTATTATTAGGTCTTCTCCTCCATTTTAGATCCTAATGCAGATATAAGTATTTGAAAGCTGCAATTTGGAGAATGAGTGGTTGTAAAGAAAGCACTTTGGACAAAGCTCTTGAACCCTGATTCAGAAGTCCATGCCAAGTTCTACTGACCACACAGACCTCAGAAGAAGTGACTATAAGGAAACTGGGATACAAGAAAGTCACAGAGGAAGTATCATCCAGTCATCATACTGTACAATGAACAGACATAGTTTGATAGGTCCAAAGCCTGATAAGAATCTTTGGGGATGTGTAATGTGTTCTGCCATGATGGTGGTGATTACGGTTACCCGCATTTGGCAATTAACGATTGATCCTATGAAACATGAAACTTGCCAGAACTGCACACATAAAGTAAGCACAAGTACTGGGAGCAGAGTTAATAGGGATCTCTGAACTTTGGTCAACTCTTTTGTGCAGTCACATTACAAAGCAGCCCAGAGATGATAGGACTCATGGATTTGTACACAATCACCAATATCAGCTACATCTATGAATTGGGTTGGAGTTCCCCTCAATATGACTGGATTATTTAATCATGATTTTGAAGAGGCAAATCAGTCCAATAAGGCATTTGCCCAGAGGTTTGTGCCACTTATGATGATTGGTATGGCACGAGACCCAGACTTTTGTCTTGAATTACCCAACTCAAAGTAAATGACACCCTTACAGGTATGGGTAATGTAAATGAAGAGGTGATAAGTTTGAAAGCAGTACCGAAACAACTTGGACTAGTAAATTGTGTTCAGTCCAAGGTAAACTTTACTAAGATCTGTGGCTATAATGTTTACAGCTGTGATAATGGTAACAAAAGAGCTACACTAAAAAGCGGAATGAAAATCCAAATAGTAAAAATTTCCCAGTAATAGTGGAGTAAATGAATTGTAACTCACAGGTGTGAACACACTCCAGATCAGGCAGGTATAGCTCCAGACTCACAAGTGGAAGAAAATATACTGAGTTTAAAGACTGTAGTTCATAACATTCCATATATGTTACCAGAATATGTATATTATTTATGCAGGAGAAAGGCATACAAGTGTCTCCCATAAGGAGGATATGGTAGTTGTACTTTGGGTCAGCTAGTGCATACAGCTTTTTATGGAGATTCTCTCTCACCTGATGATATGCAGAAGCTACAACAAAGGAGCTGTCCAAAGAAACCTAATAGACATACCATGAATGAACAGGTGTTGCATTAAAAAAGCATTTTCACTTGTTATAGATTTAGTCAAACTGTTAGACAATATTACTAAATTGTATGATAAAACTTTTGAACTTGTCTTGCAAGAGTTAAAGATGATAAAACGGGAAGTACAATACCAAATAATGGTTCTGGATTATATAACAGCAAAGGAGGGAGGTACAGTATGTGCATGGTTATAGAAGAAGCCTATTGTAATTACATTAATGATACATATAAAGCCATTGAGGACCATCTATTCCAAGTTAAAGAGTTAACGGACCAATTTGCCAAAGCCCATCATGAAGATGATTGTTTCTCTTGGTGGTTTTCATTGGCTGAACCTGCAAACTGGCTTAAGGGAATTTTTAAGGAAATCGGAGGATTGTTCTTCAGTATTCTATTTTTTATTGCCAAAGGATTGGCTTTGCTTGTAGTAGAATATGTTGTAATAAGGATTATAATCTGGTTTATTAAGAAAATACTTACACTGAATTGTTCTATCAAAGGTAAAAGGATCAAAGAGTCAAAGGTCTTTATGTTTATTGGAACTTCTGATGATGTTGAATTTGCACCAACCTGCTACCAGACAATGTACCAACAGCTTGAACCAGCCATACTGTATTCTGCATACGCAACAATGAACTGACTTCTGAAGAGAACAAAATGTGTGAGAAGTACGAAGCGAATGTGTTTTCCCTGAACATTGCCAATTATCAGGATAATTAGTTTGGAAACCATAAAAGCAAGGATATTGTAAAATAACTCAATAAAGACAATTGTAGATAGAGTCAACAATTTGTAAGATAGTTAGGGAAAGTGGGATCATGGGCTTGGTATGGGGAATGGTATCTCCCTATGCATGAGCACTGCAGATGGCTTATGTGTAAAGTACCTATTTTCCAGCAAGACTGTGACCCAATTAGGAAGGTAAAAGTAAGTTAATTTAGAAAGAACAGGGTATGTAATAAATAAAGAAAAGGGAATGTGAAATCAGATTCCAGTTAGCAACCAGTTTGTTTAGCTATGTTCATCTCAGTCTAGTTTATTCATTAGCAAATTACAAGTACTAGGATAAAGTTCACAGCAAGTTATATTTTAGCTGAATGTCAGCATTTATAATTGACCAAGTAAGAAACCAGAGTTATGTTCCAATTAAATAGATTATAGGCGGTGGAAAGTATTAGGGATTTGAGAATGTATGGAAATGTCTGATTATGGAAAATGTGGGTATGATCCTGCACCACCAAAATGTGGTTATTGTATATGACCAACTATTTAGTGTGTATACTACTTGGCTAATCCATAAAGTAATTTTATATCATGTTGGTGGTGCTCCCCTGAGGAAATTGATAATTACATCAAGAGAAAGGAACTCCTTCCCATATAAAGTGGGAAAGAAAAAAATAATTCACCTCTTTGTGGGGGCACTCTTAACTGTGTTTGTTCAGTAACAATTAAAAATTAACCTTTAATCAATATGCTTGAAAAAATGAAAACACACTTAAATTTATTGATAAACACAATTTTAAAGTATAATAAAATTCCACATTTCCTAGTTTGAATTTATCCAGGACATATTGTTGATAAGCTTAATATATGAAAAAAGCGGACAACGATATAGGTGAAAATATATATGCTATTTATAGAGATTATTTTATCTCAAATCTTTTAATGCCATTATTCCATTTGGCAGGCATATTGGCTAATCCTGAGACGTATGTGTGAGGTCTGGAAATGTTTCTCCAAAAGTGCACCTTGTATATGGTCTATTATCTGATTCAACAAAGGAGATATAGTTGGATCCTTAATTGATATACATTGTGTTCATAACAGGTCTTGAAATGTATCTCCAAAAAGTGCACCTTGTATATGTTCTGTTATCTAATTCAACAAAAGAAATATAGCTAGATCCTTAATTAGTATACAGTGTGTTCATAACATTGTCAGAGTCGCCACTGTAATAGTCTTTACTGCTGAGTTAATAAGAATCTTCCAGCACCTGTCCCTAAGAAATAATTTGGGCAAAGGTGAGTACTCAAGTAGTTTATATACAGAAAAGCAGATATCTTCTAATGTGTACAGTACCTCTCATATCAGCGGCCCAACTGTCCCCAGTGCCCTGTGTAACAGGGAAAATGGGCAGCTTTTGTGAAAAAATGTAACAATGAAGCAGCAACAATGTCATAACACATAGACACATAAATCTGACACCGTGTTTATATACCTTGGAAATATGGTATTATCCATCAGCATAAGATATCCCCTTTGTAATATAAATACAAAAGGAATCACTGCTGTTCAGTATATTTACTGTTTGACCATACTAGGATAGATGCAGATATTGATGGTAATATAAAGCCCAAATTATTTCTTACGTCTCAGGATTAGCCAATGTGCCTGCCAAATGGAATAATGGCATTAAAAGATTTGAGATAAAATAATCTTTATAAATAGCATATACAGTATATTTTCACCCATATCGTTGTCCACTTTTTTCATATATTAAGCTCATCAACAATATGTCCTGGATAAATTCAAACCAGTAAATACAGAATTTAATTATATTTTTAAATTGTGTTTATCAATAAATTTGAGTGTGTTTTTATTTTTTAAGCATATTGATTAAAAGTTAATTTTTAATTGTTACTGAACAAACACAGTTAAGAGTGCCCCCCACAAAGAGGTGAATTCTTTTTTCTTTCCCACTTTATATGGGAAGGAGTTCCTTTCTCTAAATGTCTGATTATGCCAACTGCATGTAACAATTTATTATATCAGATATGTTAAGACCTCAAGGCCTACAATCCAGTAGTGATGGATTGTTAGACAATTAATATTAATTGTTTTAATATGTTTTTAAGTAGTTTTATCTAGAGCAATACTGCCCTGTAGTGATTATATGTTATGTTTAATGGCTATTAATGAGTGAAATACATAATTAAATTGTATTGTAATGATGACCATGCTCAGTTATGATATTTTTGTTTATGTTGATGAAAGCAAAGTGTCTATCATCTATCTATCAAACTATCTATCATCTATTTATCTACATTACAGTATACAGGTTGAGAATCCCATATACAAAATGCTTGGGACCAGTAGTATTTTGGATATTGCATTATTCCATATTTTGGAATAATTGCATACCATAATGAGATATCATGGCGATAGGACCCAAGTCTAACCACCGAATGAATTTATGTTTCATATACACCTTATACACACAGCCTGAAGGTATTTGTAGCCAATATTTTTAATAACTTTGTGCATTAAACAAAGTTTGTGTACATACACACAATTCATTTGTTTCAAATACACCTTATACACACAGCCTGAAGGTCATTAAATACAATATTTTAAATAACTTTGTGTATTAAACAAAGATTGTGTACAATGAGCCATCATAAAACAAAGGTTTCACTATCTCAGTCCTACTCAAAAAATTCTGTATTTTGGAATATTCCGTAATTCTGAATATTTGGATATGGGATACTCAACCTGTATACTTATTTAGTAAATAAATCCAAATGAGTTACATTGCTCAGGTAACACAAGTAGCATTAAAATGTGAAATGTTACACTTTACTGCTACATTTATATATCTCTATATACAGTATATAAATGCTAAAAGCCCTCACTCACTTACTGACTGACTGACTGACTGACTGACTAATCACTAATTCTTTAACTTCCTGATATGTTAAGAAGCTGAAAAGTAACATAGCTATTCTTCAGGAGGGAAATATGAAAACTATGTAAGTTGAATTTAAAAAAACCTGCCCCAAGGGGATGAAAAGGGGGTTAAAATATTGACATCAATACCAATGCACGGCTTGCGATGCGTAAACAATAAAGCCCAAATGGACAATTTGGATTGCACCTTTAATGTGTAGAATTTAATAATCTGCAAAAATGGTCTCGTCATTTTTTTACCGAATCTGCTATGGGTGCTCCTCAGGCAATGTGAAGAACCTTGGACTAGTATTTACCTAGAATAAGATGTCTAAAATGTGCATCTCTATAGATTTACTAAATTGATTACACTAATTTCTATTTACAACCATGAAAATAAGAAACTCCTGTGTGAAGAAAGGGTAGAACAGCTAATATATATACTATATATATATATATATATATATATATATATATATATAGTAACATGGAAAAATCTTTGACCAAAGCATATATGTTTACTTATATTACTCTTTCTTAATCAATATCAACGTTAACTGCTCCCTACAATCATTATCATTATTGGAAAAAATTATTTTGGATTTTATTTCAAATGTAATATACTTAATTTACCAAATTATTTGTAAATACAATTGTTTTTCATTTTTATTGCAGTCCTAATAGTTTTTTGATATGTTAAAGCAGATAATTTAGAGCTGGTCATTAATAATCTGGTATGTATGTTGATTAATTTTATTCAATAATATTTTTTAGATAAAATGTATTTTTATTTATAGAATATTATGCCTACCTTATATCTTTTTTAAATATAAAATTTCCTTTTTACAGTGTTAAAATTAATAATATTAACCGTAACTTTTTTCAAAATGAAGAAAAGATGCAAATAGTCAATTGAATTTCATGGCAGAATTCAAACTATATCTGAATAAGGCTATACTCATCGACAAATTGCTAAACAAAAATCCACCATCTAGTGTAACGTATACATTAGCTCAATAACAAAGAAACAGGTACAAATGTGAATAAGAAATGTTCTGGATGACCCAGGTGTACATCAAAGAGGGAAGATAAATATATTATCGTAACGAGTAAGTGAAACCGAAGACTCCCAGCAACTGCAATATTGACAAACTCCAGTATGAGTTCATACAGTCAAAAGATGTCTATGTAATGTATGTCTAAATGGTAGCATAGCTCACAGAAAACCACTGTTAAGGTCTTTAAATAAAGTCAAATGCCTTTGATGGGCCAAAGAACATTGGTATTGGACACTGGATTAGTGGAATTAAGTAATTTGGACCGACGAGTCCACTTTGAAACTTTCAGTAAACAGAAGACATCAGTATATTCAAAGAATGGTAAGAGAATGTAACATAGTAACATAGTCAATGAGGTTGAAAACATCAATTTCAACGTGTATTATATTTCTTAATTTATTCTGTATGTAACTATAGTTTACTGTAACTATAGTGACCCAGATGAAGTTGTTTTTAAGTCTAACAACTATTATTCGTGCAGTTTCTAAAATACATTATTTTTAGATGCTATATCCTTGAATATTTTTTCAGCTAGAAATTTATCTAAACCATTTTTATATATATATATTGATGGAGTCCACCATTACTACCTTCTTTGGCAGAGAGTTCCAAATCCTCACTGCCCATACTGTGAAGAACCCTTTCATTTGTTGGGTATAAATTTTTTTCTTCTCTAACCTCATAGGATTTCCTGTGTAGAGATTTTTTAACAAATAAATGGGCAGATAGCTCCACGTATTGACCGTTTAAATATTTGTAAATATTGATAATGTCTCCTCTTAGCCGCCTCTTTTCTACTGTAAATATATCTAACCTATTAAGCCTTTCCACAAAATCCAGTTCCTTTAACCCCTTAATAAAGTTTGCGGCTCTCCTCTGAACACTTTTAAGTACCAAGATATCTTTTTTGTATAGTGGCACCTAGAACGGTACACAATATTCAAGGTGTGCCATACCAATAATTTATACAGTGGCAGGATTCCTCGTTTTATGCATGCTAACACTTTATATGCCTTTGTTGCTGCACTTTGATATTGGGTACTACTGCTACTGCTAAGTCTAATGTCAATGAGCCACCCCAAATCTTTTTCAACTACAGTTTCCTCTACATATTTCCCATTTAGTTTGTAGGATGCAAGTTTATTTTTAGTCCCAAAGTGCATTACTTTACATTTTTCTATATTGAACCTCATTCTACATTTATCTTTCCAAACTTCCAGTTTAAATAAGTAGTTATGTAGAGACTACGCCTCCATGTCTGAATTAATTACATTATACAGTCTAGTATCATCTGAAAAAATGTACACTGTGCTTTCCAGACCTACTCCTATTGTAGGTTGTTTATAAATATGTTAAACAATAGTGGCCTGAGTACGGACCCTTGCAGTATTCCACTGCGTACTGATGCCCACTTGGAAAATATCCCATTAACAACCACTCACTGTTCCGTTTTATCTAGCCAATTACTTTCCCAAGTACAAATAGTGTTTCTTAAACCAAGCTCTCTTAGTTTGAAAATCAATCTCATGTGTGGCCCTATGTCGAAGGTTTTAGCAAAATCTAAGTAGACCACATCCACTGCTTTTGCCTGATCAAGATTATCGCTCACTTTCTCATACAAGCTAATTAAGTTAGTTTGACATGACCTTTCCCTCACAAAACCATGCTGGTTCTTATAAATAACCTTGGAGTTATCAGAGTACTCCTGTATGCTATCCCTTATTATACCTTCCAATATTTTCCCCACTTTATATGTTCTACTTACTGGTCTATAGTTACCGGGATGAGTTTTAATTCCCTTTTTATTGACACTACCTTTGCTATACACCACTTCTTTGGTACCAAAGAAGTGGTGTATAGGCCTTGCTAGTTCTGAGTTAAGCTCCATAAGTACCCTTGGGTAAAGTCCATCCAGACTAGGTAATTTTTTATCTTAAATTTACTTAGACTCACCCAGACTACTTCCTCATTTAACCAAGTATTTTGGAATGGGACATTATCATTACTTTTGTTGTGCATTAATCCCCCCATCTGGTCCTCTCTAGTAATCACTGATGAAAAACAATAATTCAATATTTCTACTTTTTCTTTGTCATCATTAATCAAGACACCCAACTCACCTTTTAGTGGTCTAATATTCTCTTTTTTCAACCTTTTACTGTTTATATACTTAAAAAAAAAATTAGGGTTAATTTTACTCACCTTAGTGATTTGATTTTCATTTTCCTTTTAGGTGTGTGTTAGATATTTGTT
The DNA here is from genome assembly GCF_028390025.1 of Pseudophryne corroboree. Taxonomy (NCBI): domain Eukaryota; kingdom Metazoa; phylum Chordata; class Amphibia; order Anura; family Myobatrachidae; genus Pseudophryne; species Pseudophryne corroboree. Next base: position 53,230 of record NW_026968316.1, read on the forward strand.
TTAGTCATACAGTTAATTTTAAGATTACTGTACCAATTGGAACTCAAAATATTGGAAAAGTGTTTATCATGCAACAAGATAATGAAACTAAGCACACATCTAAACTGTAAATTAATTATGTGAACAGAAAAGAAAAGCAAAAAGTTACAGTATGCAAATTATGACATGGCCTCCTAAACCACCTGATATCAATTCCATTGAGAACCTCTGGAATTAATTAGACAGAAAAGTTTGTGTAATGGCTTCAATAAATACTAATAACTTATGGGAATGTTTGAACATGGCCTGGAAAGGCATGACTTATAAAACTTTAGAACATTTGGTGTCTCAAATCCCTAAAATATGTGAAGCAGTGATACGCACCAAAGGAAGCCACATTGATGAAAACCAAATTTAATCTGAATTTTATGTTATACTATAACATTATTCATCATTTTGATAATGTCTATCTACAACATCATGTGAAATATTATTATGAATAAATGTTTTTATTATTTCACTTCATTTTGTTTTTATTAACAATTAATTTACTTGGCCAAGGACTTTGGCACACTAATGCATATATAATTCCTTAGGTTTGGTCTTTCCCAGCATACTTTTTCTGGAATTCAATTCAGTTCTGAAAAGCAGAATGTAGAGTTTAGGAAAAAATATACAGCCCAGAACTCCAGCACATGAGGCCAGTATGGCGAATATCTTTACAGCCACCATGTATTTTCCTTTGGTGCTCAGATAGGCTGGGATCATTGCAATCCAGACACTGCAGAACACCAGCATACTGAAGGTGATGTACTTGGCCTCATTAAAGCTGTCTGGTAATGTCCTCACCATGAAAGCCAGAACAAAGCTCACAGCCACCAAGATCCCCATGTAACCCAACATAGAGTAAAACCCAATCACTGACCCCTCATTACACTGAATGATGATTATTCCCTTATAGGAGTGATGGTCAAACTCCTGGTAGGGAGGAGAAACAGACAACCAGATACCACAAATCAGAGCTTGGACAGAGGAGCCCACAATGACCACATAATTTGATACTTTGAATGTGACCCACTTCCTCCAGGGACTGCCAGGTTTGGTGGCTTTGAAAGCAATGCAGACAGTGACAGTCTTGGCCAGTACAGAAGAGACAGCTGTGGAGAAGAAGATCCCAAATGATGCCTGTCTCAGCCTACAGGTTATATCCACTGGCCGACCGAGGAAAAAAAACACACAGAGGAAGCTCAGCAAGATGGAGACCAGGAGAATGAAGCTCAGTGCCCGATTATTGGCTTTCACAATTGGAGTGTTCCAGTAATAAATAAAGTACCCTAATATTAATAATGTTATGGCAGAGAAAGATGAAGCTGTTACTGAGGAGATTATGGCCACAATGTCCTGTTTATAGGACAGAAAGTCGTATGTTTTGGGAAGACATCTCGCTTTTCTCTCATCCGGCCACTCTTCATCAGGACATCTATGGCAGGTCTCACTGTCTAAAATGTAATATAAAATAGCATATTATCTGTGTTGCCAGTACATTTTTAACATAAAAAAATTATAGAACATCCATCTAAAGATTTGAAATAAAACATCCAATACATTTTGCTGAAAATAGAAACACTAGTATCCCCCCCGCACACGGAATGATATCAACAGGATTTGATAACTACAGTATATGGTGGTGGAAATTTCATAGATCTCATTTGCATACATGTGCAAAGGTATGGTAAACCCCCAGGCCAACTACAAGGCATGTCTGAGTACTGGGGGTACCTAACCTTAAGTCTAAGTCTTGGGCGCAGTCCCCACAAACCAGTAAGGGCCAGACACCCCAGGGCAGCACACTAGTGTGAGGCTAAAGTGTAAGTGAATAAGAGGAAGCCGAGGCTATACAGTACATAAAAGATGATACACATGAAAAGTGTAATTTAAAAAGTGATATTAGTAGAAAATGATATGAAAGTATTACAAAAAGTGGTAAATAAAATGTTACAGTGTGCTACCCCAAAGCAGCCAAGCCCCACCAGTACAGGGAGCACAGCGCCCCAAACTCATCCTCAAAAATATAACATCATACACAGTATTTGCTGGATACATGGCCACGTGATAATGGCACATACGCAAATGTCATTAACTGGGAGTGATCGATCTGAGATGTAGCCATGATGAGCATGAATACATCTCTATTTCAGAAGAGAAGGTGTAGATGCAGTCACTGACAGTGGTAAAGAGGGTAACCATATTCTTCTGTCTCCTGAGTGCATTCTCCATACTGTAGCTATTGTAGCTTCCATTACTCTCATATGATGATTCTACCTGTATATGGCACATCCCTACCTGTAACATTGGACATTTCCCCCTCAGAACACGGGATGCAGTCATAACAGCAGACATGGAATCCTCCATTAGAGGCTTTTCTGTATCCAGGAGGACATCTGTCATTGCACCGAGATTTGGGGATCTTGTACATGGAGAAATAAGTAAATGATTAATGAAGTTATACATGTAAATGACTTATTACATCATTTTTAGTTGTCACAGTGTTGTGTTCTTACGATCTAATGCATACGGCAGTATTGAGGCTGGATTCACACCTGTGAACTCTGCATCTGATGAAATTAAAGCTGGGCACACACTAGATGATATGTCGTCCGATACGGTGGAACGGATAAACATATCAGGATGATTGTCTAGAATATCCACTATGTCACTGATGATGCACGCTCCTGTGGGTCGCCAGTGACATCCTGCATTGGCCCTACATGCAGGGCCAATGGGGGATGTCATTAGCGAGGGCCACGCTGCCGAATGTAGCATGGCCGCCAAAGTTGCTCCATCATTGCTTGCAATGGCAAGTGTGTATGCACTTGGTGAAGCAAGATCCCCCATAAGGTTCCGTTGCTAGGTACCTAGATTTTTATTATTTAAATAATGTGACCTCATACAGATGTGATCACACTAATCATGGCTCCGTCTGTGCATGGGCGTTTCTGCCTAGGCGCACCCATCACAGCTTGTCTGCCGTGCGAATGTCCGTGACATGCACACGCCCCATTCACTACGGTGCCAGATCGCCTAGTCCCGCTGGCAGTGCACGTTTGCGATGGAGCCACACTAGATGAGTGCGGCTGCATCTTTATTACATTAACAAGGTGCTTACAGGATAGGAGATGACATCTTAGCTAAATCATGCATCACTGACATCATTGGTGTCTTGTATAAAACACTTAGAAATTGTAATTTTTCTGAAACTGAATTACAGTAAGTCAGGAACATCTTTAAAAAAGATATGTAACATAATTTGCAAATAAATGTAAGCTCTCAATTGAGTAGTGCATAAATACACTGCTCACAAAAATAAAGGGAACACTTAAACAACACAATGTAACTCCAAGTCAATCACACTACTGTGAAATCAAACTGTCCACTTAGGAATCAACACTGATTGACAATCAACTTCACATGCTGTTGTGCAAATGGAATAGACAACAGGTGGAAATTATAGGCAATTAGCAAGACACCCCCAATAAAGGAGTTGTTCTGCAGGTGGTGACCACAGACCACTTCTCAGCTCCTATGCTTTCTGGCTGATGTTTTGGTCACTTTTGACAGCTGGCGGTGCTTTCACTGTAGTGGTAGCATAAGACGGAATCTAAAACCCACACAAGTGGCTCAGGTAGTGCAGCTCATCCAGGATGGCACATCAATGCGAGCTGTGGCAAGAAGGTTTGCTGTGTCTGTCAGCGTAATGTCCAGAGCATGGAGGCGCTACCAGGACACAGGCCAGTACATCAGGAGACGTGGAGGAGGCCGTAGGAGGGCAACAACCCAGCAGCAGGATCGCTACCTCCGCCTATGTGCAAGGAGGAACAGGAGGAGCACTGCCAGAGCCCTGCAAAATGACCTCCAGCAAGCCACAAATGTGCATGTGTCTACTCAAATGATCAGAAACAGACTCCATGAGGGTGGTATGAGGGCCCAACGTCCACAGGTGGGGGTTGTGCTTACAGCCCAACACCGTGCAGGACGTTTGGCATTTGCCAGAGAACACCAAGATTGGCAAATTTGCCACTGGTGCCCTGTGCTCTTCACAGATGAAAGCAGGTTCTCATTGAGCACATGTGACATACGTGACAGAGTCTGGAGACGACAAGGAGAATGTTCTGCTGCCTGCAACATCCTCCAGCATGACCGGTTTGGCAGTGGGTCAGTAATGGTATGGGGTGGCATTTCTTTGGGGGGCCGCTCAGACCTCCATGTGCTCGCCAGAGGTAGCCTGACTGCCATTAGGTACCGAGATGAGATCCTCAGACCCCTTGTGAGACCATATGCTGGTGCAGTTGGCCCTGGGTTCCTCCTAATACAAGACAATGCTAGACCTCATGTGGCTGGAGTGTGTCAGCAGTTCCTGCAAGATGAAGGCATTGATGCTATGGACTGGCCCGCCCGTTCACCAGAACTGATTCCAATTGAGCACATCTGGGACATCATGTCTCGCTCCATCCACCAATGCCACGTTGCACCACAGACTGTCCAGGAGTTGGCGGATGCTTTAGTCCAGGTCTGGGAGGAGATCCCTCAGGAGACCATCAGAGATGCCTTGTCATGGCCTTGTTGTTATCCATTTATTTGCAAATGTATCCGATAGAGTCTCTGCATAGCTATCATCAGGTGGGATGTAAGGGGTACATTTACTAAGAATCGTATTTGGTTAAGATTGCATTTCTGTTCATAGTTTTGGCTGATTTTGCAACTTAGAGATTCATTAAAGGGAAACACGGAAATAGAATTCAATGGATCATTGAACCAACCCACAAATACTTTCCATACACAGGATTATAACACACAGGGCTACTGAGAATCATGTTTCAAAACATGATGGAACACCAAGGAAACTCACAGCAGAATAGAAGAATCACACAGATGACCAAATGAGCTGTGTGTTTGTGTGTTTGTGATACGTGGATGATGCTAATAAAAGGGACCTAAATTACCTGCAACAATCTTTCTGGGTGATCCATAGCTGAGCCATGTGTGTTGCTGTGTCCTCCTCTTACATGGCTCACCTTATCTCCTGATTGAAAGGACCCAGGAGCAGTAAATAGAGCAGGATGTGCAGTACCCTCAGGTACCGTGCATGCTTTTTTTTTTTTTGTTCAGGGCTGTTTAAACCCAAATCTGATGTTGATGACATCCAGATGTTCTGGCTCACTCATAAAGAACTTAATGTATCTCTATGACCTCGTCAAGCGTTAGCTGCACCCAGACACTGGACAGTCTTGCACAGTATCTGTGCTGCTTTCTCTGCTACATTCTTTTGCAACTGTCTCCTTTCAATCAGTCACTGGGAGAGTCCTTGGAAATTTTCACAACCCACCTTTTCTAGGTACCTTACACAGGTCCTGAGTTCAATGATGGATCTGCCAACACCTATATCTGCCTCTGTAGTCAGCAGCCACAGTGACATAACATTAGAGAAGTTTTTTTTATACTATATCAGGCATGCCTAAGTTTCTGGGCGCTGTTGACTGCACACACATTGAGCTTAGACCACCTCAGGATAGTGCCCACATCACCTTTTAACATTCTAATTATTACATTTCACCAATGTAACACTCCTAACACATACAGTAGCTTTAGCTTCTTATTTCTGGTACACTAACACTTTTATCTCCCACTAGTGCAATGCCTTGGGGATTAGCCTGTGCTGACCTTTAAACATGCTTGGGACAGGCATATGAATATCCTTACAAAGAATCAAGATTAAAAAAGGGTTGAGATTGCCTAAAGGATAAAATAAAAAAGGGGCAGACTAGATGGGCCAAGTGGTTCTTATCTGCCGTCAAATTCTATGTTTCTATGTTTCTATGACCTGAGGGATCCTGTGCCCTGAACTTGAACCTTAGTGTTAGGGATCCACCAGATGAGGTCACTTGGTTGCAGTTGTAGGTCCCATATATTTTTGACAAAAAATTATGCCAAGCACCTCAATTTTGCTCTATGTTAGATTGCAGAGTGTATTATAATTATTCTGATTAGCAGTGCTTAGCACTATAGAGTGTGCATATGCATTTTCTTTTTTTCTGTGAGGAACTACAAGTCTCTGCATGATATCATCTATATTATGTTTGGAATTATGGTGTGCAGTCCAAGGTCCATCCATCCATTCTACTATTGTGCAGATGGCATGTGTTGCAAAACAAAAAATCATGAGTGTTGTATTTTGCTATCCTGGCTCATGTCATGATGCCTTTATCCTCAGTCAGTCATCCCTCCATGATATAGATGTGTCCCTTTACACTGTTGCAGCGATTATTATGTATCTCAGCATACAACTGACTGCATAGCGGGGCATGATCCTGCTATGCATACCTTGCAATTCACTTCAATAAGAACCTGGCAGCTATGCATGTGGATGTGGCATGCCAAGATGCATACTGATTGCAATTCCATTACAGCAAGCTGCTATATGCAGCAAAGCTGTATTGGGGCAAATCTATATACAGTAATTGAGACAGTACAATTGCGTGAGCAAGGGCTACTGGGTAAGCCACATTAAATATGATTGACATAAAACTATTAACCTGCTTTTATATGATGTCATTACAAGTGATTCTGGGTATTGCTGTTGCTCTTTTTTCCCCACTACGTCATCACTCCTGCATTCTCCTGCTATGAATTAGTGTAACAATGCACACAAATCCACTAGCTCCATAAAACACATTTTCATACTATTAAAAACAAGGCTTCATTGTCTACAAATCTGGTGGCATTTTGTTGTACTTTCTATCCGAGGTGTCATGCATTATGCTCAGCTGCTGTGTGTTGCATAATCTGGCAATAGACCAATCTGAACCCCCAAAAGAAGCAATGCACAGTGAGCAGGAAGAGGAAACTGAACCATCAATTGCCTCTCTGAATAGAGAAAGTGTGAGTCATTTCAGGCAGACATAACATTATTGTTATTATTATTATTATTATTATTATTATTATTATTATTATTATTATTTATTTATATTGCACCACAAGGACTCCGCAGCACCTAATAAAGTACATAAAGAAATGATCAAAACAAGAAAACAATAACTTACAGTACAAGACAATGTAGGGCAAGTACATGGTATATTAACATTGCTGCATCAGGAAACATAACACTGACATAAGCATCAGGGTGGCCAAAACTGAAGGAGTATGCAGTAGAAAATAGACTAAGAGAGGGACAAGCACATGAGGGGAGAGTGTCCTCCTCATGAGAGCTTACATTCTGAAGGGGAGGGGAAGATAGATAGGGGTGACACAGATGGGGAAGACAATGAGCATTGAACAGAGGGTTAGGATGAGAGACTGCTGGGTTTGATGAAGAAGTGGGTCTTGAGAACCAGTTTAAAGTTGTGTAGAGGGTTGGAGAGTCTAATAGGGAGAGATAGAGAATTCCAGAGGTAGAGAGCACCATGGCCATAATCTTGGAGGCATAAGTGGGATGAGTCTGCAGGGAGGGAACAGAGGATAAATTAAGGATGACGGGCTCAGGTTTAGTGTTTGGTGTTTATACGCTGCAGAACCAAGCCTGCTCCTCTGTGCACTTCCCTTTCACCTCTGTAATGTTTTCTAACCTTTTATTAATTCTCGGCAGCCACTTCTGGCTCTGTCATCTGCACAGACATGCTCACCTCGGCAGTGCTAACACACAATACATGACCCAGCAGCCTTGGATATGATAAGAAGCACCTTTCCCCACCGCACATTATGACAGAAAACTGGACTTTGCGGGTGGCTTTGTTTGGTTTAGTGGTTTCAATTTGCTAACTCAAAGGATAACAGTAATTCTAATCGATTCCTGAGATAATGAGTTTTGCTGTGCAGGCTTTAATCTTATAGTCTTTTTTGTGCTTTCTGGCTTTGAGAGAATATACTGAAAAGCCCAGATGCCCCCGCCCACTACAGTCACAATGCAGCTTCCCCATATATACTATGGGGAGCTCTGCTGGGTTATATGCCAGATTCTGTAGAAGAACCAATGGAGAAGGATCTGACACTGACTGGTCTAGTGCTATTAGCAATGAGGAGTCCCGGGAAGAAGTACAGTAAACTAAGTCTTAAAAAGATTACACTCATAATTTAAAAAGCCATACTTGTGTTGTATATAGGGTGGCCAATCCTGGGCCATTTTTTCAATCCCGGGTATCAGGATTAAAAAATAGTTAATAATGAGATTCCTGGGATATCTGGGATTGGTTTGCTGACTATGTATCCCCCCACTCCACACCGCTCCACACCGCACACATAACTCACACATAACTCACACATAACTCACCACTATGCCTGAGCAAGTGGGTCACTTCCTTTGGTGAGGTCCATATGATGGGTGATGGGTGGCTGTCTGCATAGCATGACCTCTGACTTCACATCTTGCTGCTCAGGGGGAGCCCGGAGGAAGGAGCTGGGCAGTGTCTGAATCTCTTGAGGATGCTCAAAGCTGGCCGGCATTAAAAGAAAACAATTGGCTACCTGATACCGAAATGCACAGTATTAGAGCTTCAAATCCCGGGATTGAATCCTGGACAAGTTTTGCCATAAATTATGGGATCCCGCTGTTTCCAATCCCGAGATTGGCCACCCTAGTTGTATATCTATGTAAAAGGTAGCATTAATGGCGTTTTTCTAATTTTCCCAAAACAAGTTCTATCATGCTTCGTATACAGACTCAAACATGCACACAGATATACAGTCAAAATCAGAAAAAAGCTGTGGTTGCTACTTTTTCCATATATATATATATATATATATATATATACACTGCTCAAAAAAATAAAGGGGACACTTAAACAACACAATGTAACTCCAAGTCAATCACACTTCTGTGAAATCAAACTGTCTACTTAGGATTCAACACTGATTGACAATCAACTTCACATGCTGTTGTGCAAATGGAGTAGACAACAGTTGGAAATTATAGGCAATTAGCAAGACACCCCCAATAAAGGAGTTGTTCTGCAGGTGGTGACAACAGACCACTTCTCAGTTTCTATGCTTTCTGGCTGATGTGTTGGTCACTTTTGAAAGCTAGCAGTGATTTCACACAAGTGGCTCAAGTAGTGCAGCTCATCCAGGATGGCACATCAATGCGAGCTGTGGCAAGAAGGTTTGCTGTGTCTGTCAGCGTAGTGTCCAGAGCATGGAGGCGCTACCAGGAGACAGACCAGTACATCAGGAGACATGGAGGAGGCCATAGGATGGCAACAACTCAGCAGCAGGACCGCTACCTCCGCCTTTGTGCAAGGAGGAACAGGAGGAGCACTGCCAGAGCCCTGCAAAATGACCTCCAGCAAGCCACAAATGTGCATGTGTCTACTCACACGATCAGAATCAGACTCCATGAGGGTGGTATGAGGTCCCGACGTCCACAGGTGGGAGTTGTGCTTACAGCCCAACACCGTGCAGGACGTTTGGCATTTGCCAGAGAACACCAAGATTGGCAAATTTGCCACTGGCGCCCTGTGCTCTTCACAGATGAAAGCAGGTTCTCACTGAGCACATGTGAATGACGTGACAGAGTCTGAAGACACCAAGGAGAACATTCTGCTGCCTGCAACATCCTTCAGCATGACCGGTTTGGCAGGTGTCAGTAATGGTGTGGGGTGGCATTTCTTTGGGGTGCCAAAGAGCCCTCCATGTGCTCGCCAGAGTTAGCCTGACTGCCATTAGGTACCGAGATGAGATCCTCAGACCCCTTGTGAGACCATATGCTGGTGCGGTTGGCCCTGGGTTCCTCCTAATGCAAGACAATGCTAGACCTCATGTGGCTGGAGTGTGTCAGCAGTTCCTGCAAGACGAAGGCATTGATGCTATGGACTGGCCCGCCCGTTCCCCAGACCTGAATCCAATTAAGCACATCTAGGACATCATGTCTCGCTCCATCCACCAATGCCACGTTGCACCACAGACTGTCCAGGAGTTGGCGGATGCTTTAGTCCTGGTCAGGGAGGAGATCCCTCAGGAGACTATCCGCCACCTCATCAGGAGCATGCCCAGGCATTGTAGGGATGTCATACAGGCATGTGGAGGCCACACACACTACTGAGCCTCATTTTGACTTGTTTTAAGGACATTACATCAAAGTTGGATCAGCCTGTAGTGTGTTTTTCCACTTTAATTTTGAGTGTGACTCCAAATCCAGACCTCCATGGTTTAATAAATTTGATCTCCATTGATAATTTTTGTGTGATTTTGTTGTCAGCACATTCAACTATGTAAAGAACAAATTATTTAATAAGAATATTTAATTCATTCAGATCTAGGATGTGTTATTTTAATGTTCCCTTTATTTTTTTGAGCAGTGTATATATATATATATATATATATATATATACATACACAAGTGTGTCCTTTGCAGGGATTGAACTCTAGTTCACGGGCATGGTAACCATCAGTGATACCACTATGCAAAGAGAGTCACAGATAAAGGTGACTGACTGCTGCAATATCATAATGATGTCACTCGTAAAAAATTTCACTGTGTAGAACTCTGAAATGTGTTTTTCTTTGTGTGCATTGGAGTCACTGAACATTTTTTTGTTTAGTTTCTGCTTAATGTAGAGCGCACCATTGGAGCTTTCTGTTATAAGGCATGTTGTCTCTGGGTGCCTGCCATTCTGGTGATTTCGAATTTTGCCCTGCAGTATTATTGTTTAAAAAAAAAAGAGCTACTGTATATACTGTGCATTGTCCCTCTTGTTAGGGCCTGCTACATTGTACAGTATTCTGCAGTGCCAAATCCATCTGCTGCTATCAGCACTGTACTGTAGTTTTATTAGTGGAGCAATCACCACCCAGTGGTGAAGCTGTGTATTGCATGCTGTAGGTCCTATTGCGCCTTATCAAGCCTTACTTTGCCAACCTGTGCTATATGTATGGCATGATTAGGAAGCCTATATGGTGCAGCAGCAGCAACTATGAGCGTGGCTACATCTGTAAAGAGAATCATCAGAATCTGGACATGAAAAATGATTAGTTGAAATTGGACAAACTCCCCCCAAATTATTACATTTGTAAACCTCTTTCTCATCAGAAGAGGATGTGCCAGGATCTCTGCACAACCTATGTAGATGACCTGCAGTTTTCTTTAAAAAACTCACCTAGGAATTTAATATTCAAACGAAATAAATAATGATTGAGATGTTAATCAACTTTATTGATTAACGGTTGACCTAAAATACCGACATGGGCCAGTATTTACTAAAAATCAGAGTTTGGCCGGTTTGCGTTTTTTTTTTACTAAGTCCCAACACGAGAATTCACTAAGCACAAATCTCGGCAGTGTTTGGGACATTCGTAATGGTTTGAACGGCAAAGTACACAAATACGAATGAATAGACCATCGGCCAAACGCGCCTGTTATTTCATACAATACGGGAATTCACTATTCATTTGTATTTGGGTGTTAGTCTCTGAGTGCTCAATTGCGGTCAGATTTGTTTGCGATTCGTTAAAAAACGCAGCAAAAAAATAGACCTGCTTTTTTCAGCCGTGTTTACATGTGTTGACACTTACAAATCATTCTAACCTGAATTAGGATGCCTATAAAAGGGACACAAAGTTCTCTCATGCAAAATAATTTATTTCCTTATGTTTGCTGGCCAAAACTTGTAGATTTGTAAGGCAATACACATTTAACAACATATATCCATCATTACACACATTTGTGTTCAACTTTCAAATATTTCAAATGTTGTTGTTTCTGCATCATGTTTTTAAATCTGATTACTTATTTTTAACACACACAAACATGGCACAACAATAATGTCAGTCATTTTCGGACTGAATTATCTATTTATTACCCCCAACATATTAGGACACTTTTAGCCAACTCAATTGTGTTTTTCTTGTCAATTCGTCTAGAGAAGAAATGTAAAACAGTTACAATTTACATTGTAAATTGTATTGGTCATGGATGAATCTGCCTGACTGCCAATTAGTCTGTCTGCTGGCTCAAAGAATGATTAGAATCTAGAAAGAGTAATGATTAGAAAAAAATTAAGTGGTCTGCTTTCTGCCTGCTTAAGACAATCTGCCTGGCTGCCAATTAGTCCGTCTTCTGGCTCAAAGAATGATTAGAATCTAGAAAGAGTAATGATTAGAAAAAAATCAAGTGGTCTGCTTTCTGCCTGCTTAAGACAATCTGCCTGGCTGCCAATTAGTCTGTCTGCTGACTCAAAAAATGATTAGAATCTAGAAAGAGTAATGATTAGAAAAAAATCAAGTGGTCTGCTTTCTGCCTGCTTAAGACAATCTGCCTGGCTGCCAATTAGTCTGTCTTCTGGCTCAAAGAATGATTAGAATCTAGAAAGAGTAATGATTAGAAAAAAATCAAGTGGTCTGCTTTCTGCATGCTAACATCTATGTGCAGCTCAAACAATAGTTTCCTGCTAACAAAAAATACAAAGATGATAAAGAAGAAATGTGCGTACAAAATTCCTTTTGTTGTTTGTACCAGTTATAATTAATGATGTTGTACAATTTGTCAAGGAGCTAAGTGTTATATATATTCTGTTAATCATACATTTCTTAAATGGTTTTTTTCTCTTCTCTTTAAAGAAATGGGTGTGGCTTTTTATGTTTATTTGGGTGGTTGCTTGTCCTGGCCTTTGCCTTTAGCACTGTCATGTTGGCGTGCTCTGGTGGAATGCCTTGGTGGTGATGACACTGGCGTTACATTTGGAGTAGTCGTACCAGAACTGCTGCTTGTTTGCTGTTGCTGCCGGGATCTGAGTGGTTCATTGAGGTTAGTGAGGGTGGCATTGAGTTCACGTGTTGCAGCATTTTGATTGTCTACAATTCGGGACATGGATTCATTGATAATTTGATTGCTTTCTAAAATGTATAGCTTTGCTTTTGTCTGTGCTGTTCTTCCATTATGCGCTGTAAGTTGCCCATGACACGTATGATTTCCATGGTATTTGCAATTCTTGTGTTTGTTTCATTTTGTCTACTCAGATTTCTGCTGATTCGTCTGATGTGAGATGGTAGGCTTGCAAACATTTGGGTCTGCCTACGCAGGCAATCTTCATTAGTGGCCTGCTGTCTAGCCCAAATGGTCCAGAACACTTGATCAGGGTCTTGTGTTACTGGTGTTGTTGGGCTGTATTGGGGTGGTGGTGTGCTTTGCTGTTGTGGAGTACCAACAGGTGCTGGGGGGCTGATTCCTTCGCTTACTGGATGCATTTCTAACATGATTGTGTCATCCATGTCACTGTGTTGCTGTTGTTGCGGAGGGATGCTGGTACCAGGACTAGAAGCTGAAATTAAAAACATGTATCCGTCACTTATCCATATGTTTAGTACATTGGTACAAAGCACTAAACATGGAACACATGTAATGGACTGGTGCTTTCAGATATCCGGCCTAGCAACATCATCACTCATTACTTAAATACATACATATGCCTGTTTGTGGAAAATGTGTCTGGTTACTTCATTCTGAAAGCAAACACATGAGTTGTATGGTACATCAGACATACTCCTGCCTAAAAACACATTGTAATCCATAATGTGTTACCTTATAGTGTCTCCAACCAAAACATAGTAATGTTTTTGTATGCAGTTGGCAATGTTAGGACAAGCACACATGTGTAAATGATTCTAACAATCTTACTATTTGCAAAGCTTACACATGAGTTTCTGTTGCAGCATCTTCCACACAATGTGCTACTGTATGGCTGAAGTGGACATACATATCTTTACTGGATGTTGTGTAGGCCATTTTGTTTGGTTTCCATTTCATGTTTTACTGACTTGGGTAAGTATAGCAGATTTTGATGGGTATTGACTTAATTAGTTTAAGTAAATGGTTTTTTAAAGATCTGACATTTTTAATTGTTATCACAGTTTGTTACTCACAATCAAGATGAGGGAAGTGTGGTTGTCATCTGGGAGGTGTGTCCAAAATTTGGAGTGGGGGCACCGAACACACAGTAGATTATCTTCGTGGCGGGGTAGCCTGCTGTGGTTGGCCCTGGACATCAGACCTTGCTTTCTTTGCTGGCAGATGTTTTTTGTGGTGTGTTCCAGAAGTGCTCCTTCTGCTGTTTAAGACTTCTTTGGATGGACCTAGTATTGAAAGTGACATTTTGTTATGGCCATTCATTTACAAACCTAACCTATACTACAATGGACACTTTACCTGCTTCCGCAGCGTCATCATCATCAGATGTGATGGGAGTCACTGTAGGACGACCAGTACTGCTTTTTTTCAACATTGTAAATCCCAAAAAATTTAAAAATTATTCATGCTATTGTTAATACATCCACCCATTATGCTTATAAACATTACATCTTTAAAAAATGGATGTTTTATTATGAATCTAAAAATAAGGACATTAAACACAAAAAGCACAACAACAAACCCAAAACATTGTCCAATAGCCATATGCACTATGGAAAGTGCAACACAGGGAATTATATACAGGACACAGACATAGGACACAATTCCAAAAACATACACTAACAAGCCAAAACACACAGCTTCATTTTCAAATAAAAGGAAAAAAAATACAGATGCGATATAGAAATAGGTCTGTGATGAGGCACTCCAAACACACATTAACACAATATGAGCCCAACAAAAATTAAAAAAATAAAATAAAAAAAAAACAGTAAGGTAACTAAGTCTGCAGTTGTTGTGTCAGTGTACAAATACAGACTCAAAATGAACCAGCAAATAGTGGCCTTGACTTAAACAATATTACATTGAGTACTAATGAAATTATACATGTAACTGCCTTCAAAGACACTTTGCACTACTCCAGCCTCTAACATATCAACCACTGATTTGGAAACATTGCACATGGATAACTGAATTAAAAAACATAGTCCAACTTTTAAATTGTACAATGTGCAATAGTAAAACATTATTGCTGGACAATTCAATGACACACCAAGTCCAAACTACACATGGAAAATGTACTGTCCAAAAAACACATGACATACAAGCAAGTAAGACGTTACATTGACTTTTGTATGAAACATGACCCAAAACAATGTATTTGATGACGCACACTTGAAGATGGGAGTAACATGCAACGTCACAGGACACACATTTAAAATATACAGTAAGCCAGAAGTAATGTCATAGAATGTTAAGGCAAATACACATGCTCACCATCCTTCCTGGAGCGATCGGAATCCCGGACATGGGTTGCAGACACTACTTCTGGAGGGATTATAGTCCACAAGGGCTCCTCATAGTCCAGATATGTGGCAATAAAGGGCAGACCACCACCGGTTTTGCGAGCCGACTTCGTCTCCTGGGCCATTTTGGACTTGACACGTCGCTTTATGTCATAGTACCGTTTGCGGCACGTGTCCTCCGTCCACTTCACCACCCCCTCACTATTTACAGCAGCAACTACTTTCGCCCACAACACCATCTTCTTCCGTGTTGGCACCTTGGCGGACTCAGGCCCAAATAGCTGCCGCTGATACTTCATCAGCTCCCGCACCAATGCCACATTTTCTGCATAACTAAACTTGACATTCCGCCCAGTCTTAGTAGTGGTGCGTGGCTGCGGAGCTGTCTGACTGTCACTATCACTGTCACTTGAGGCTGCTGCAGCAACCTCACCAACCTCCTCCACCTCACTAACCTCACTAACACTCACCTCCTCCACCTGACCGACCTCCTCCCCCTTACTAACACCCTCCACCTCACTCACCTCAGCCACCTCTGAGTCACACATGATTGTGTGACTAAACAATTAACACAGAAAAAAAAGTCAAAGCAAAACACTCCTCCGCTACCACTACACTAATCACACACACACACACACACACACACACACGCACACACACACACACACACACTGACAAGGGACTATAAATTAAAAAAACTTGGACAAAAATTGAGACAAAACCAAAAAATACTAGACAACAAGAATGACAAAACTACTTTTAAACACAATACAACAAATACTCCTCCAAACAAACACTACTCACCAAACTCCACTGCACAACCTCTCTCCTCACCACTAACTAAACCCACGAGGTGCGGACGGTTTGGGGCGTATTTATATGGTTGCGCACAGACACTCCTACCATCTGAAACACAACCAATCACGAACGGGGATGAAAACCGAAACTAAAAGTGAAAATGCGGCTGCCGGAAAAAAAAAACCCTGCCGCGTTTAACTTAGAAAAAAAAACAGCAAAAACAACACAAACACGTACGCAAACGACAATGACGGCCGTAAATGTGCCAAAAAACCCGACTGGCATCGACATTGGTAAACACGAAAACAATAAACTCGAATGCTTAGTAACTTGGCGCATATAGTTTCAAAAATTTGCATGAAAATGCACCCGATACAAGACGAGTTTAAACACTACACAAACCGACACAAACATGAATATTAGTCAATTTTGTCCATGGTTGAAACAATGCAGAAATTAGAGCATTTCACCTATGTGGGTTTTATAACTTTAATCAATCTGATTACGACAGTAGTTACATGTTCAAAGTTATAACAATTGCACGGGTAAAGAATTATATTTTGGGTATAAGACATGAAAGGATCCCTGCACCAACATAGTGGCTGTGACATTGTTACTATCGACCTCCTGATAGCATAACAACCAATATTAACTTACTCAAAAAATTATTTTGCCAGAATTCTTCTATCAAACATGAACTGAGCAATAAGTGTGTGATCTTCCTGATATTCCCTTACCGTGCCTCTTTTCCATGTGATTTTTCCTGGTTCCAGTTGGTAAACCTGGTCATCTTCAAAAGTGGTCACGTGTTTTACATCAAACTCATATAAAGGGCCAGTTTTGTGTATGACCCAGTTTGCTAAAGCCCACTTAGACGGCAGATCTCCCCTCTCATTAAATATCATCTCTTCTCCAGTGGGATCTGTGTAATGGAGATTTTTCATGTAGTGTCGCTTTCATAGGGAAGTAAGAAAGAGTATGGTAAAGTAATAACAAATATGTAGGTACAGATTAATTCATATGCAGCTGATTTGCTTACATGAGGGCCAGATTATAGAAGTGTCAATTGCTACTCACACAGGAGCTGCAGGGTTTCTGGAAATTCTGCTGCTGGGAGCTGGGGCTTGGTCATGCTGATGGTGTGTGAGCATATGAATGTCATTGGCCTTTTATATACTGTATATCTATATACAGTAGATGCTGTATATCTGTATTGGACAGCCTATAATGATGCTGCACTATATACCCCAGTACTGGCATGTGTAAGCTCACCAGTCCTCGCATTGCTCCCATCCAGTCTGGGGGTAGAGGACACCAGTAGCCAACAGCAGATGGCTGGAGGGGTTTGGTGATTGCCTGTCCAGGGTGTGGGAGGGGTTAGCACAGGACTCTGCCCCTCCATTGGTACACCTTTTATATAAAGCTGCTGAGATGATTATCTGCCTCCTTATCTGGGAATGTGGTGGTCATTGGCTGACCAGAGAGGCAGGAGGAAGTGTGAAAGGAGAAGAGGTTGGAGATGTAGGGAACAGTGTAGTAGGAAAGGGCCTTGTACATGATAGTGAGGAGTTTGAAGAAGATGCTGTATAGTAAGTGAAGAGCTTGGCAGAGAGATGAGGCAGATATGTATGGGACGGCAGGAGAGATTAATAAGTCTAGCAGTAGCATTGAATATAAATTGGAGAGGAGCAAGATTGGAGCAGGGGAGTCTAGTTAGGAGAAGGTTGCAGCAGTCAAGGTGTATATGTACACGTACAATATGATGAGAAAGGGATGGTGAAGGTACATTTTTTTACTTGGTGTCTTTATACAGATGTGTCCTTCAAAGCTGTTGCTGCAAATGGCAGTGCTTCATAGTGCTGCAGCTGTGCTCATCCGCAGTCGTCCGTCATATATTTGAAAGTAAATAGTAAGTGGGTGTGTGCATATGCATGTTCCTGCTGTCCTACGAGTCACATGCTGTGATGCAACAACAGAAGGGGGCACATCAGGGGCGAATTTAGGGGTCAGGCCACCCCTAGGCACAGTATTGCCCATTGCCCCCCCCTCTAATCACGTCATTGCCCCCTTCATTTCAGATGCCAGTCTAGATGCCTCAAGACCATTAAAGCACCACCAGCCTCACCCTACTACCAACTCCTGGACCACAATTGTGGCCCATTGATGCACCCCCATTATTTGCTAAATAAAATATAAAAAATAAGTAGGAAAGATGAAGAAAAATAATCACCTGGCCCTTATCAGCCTGGTGTGCTGCCCCCCAGCAAGTGCCACCACTTGGGGCACGTGCCTCATGGGGGCACATGTGTATGTTATTGTCCAGAGTTTGAAAAAACAAAATGCAAGTGCAAGTATCAGTCACTACCAAAAATTCCATCTTTATGCTGTTACTGTAGAGACAACTTACTATTTGTCTTCTTCCAGACATCTCAGTTCTACTCCTCCACTGTTTCATCTTCTGCACAGCATGGGCCAGAGCATATACTGCCACATAGGAATAATAAGGCTTTGTTTTCTTCATACCATGATAGGATGGTAAAATATGACTCATGCCAGTACAGTTCACTCCAGAAAATGTATATAAAAATTGATAAAAAATATTTTTTACTGTATTTGAGGAAAGACAATTGAAAAGCCAGAGCCAGATATCTTCCACTAGTGGATCATTTGGATGAGTAGACGGATTAATGTTGTTAATAAACTTGTTAATGTTGGGCATCTTTTTAGGGGACATTGTGAAAATTAAGCTACAATTTACTGCTCGAAAGATGGTGTGTTCCAAATATTTAATATCAGTCCCTGATTCATGCAGAATAACAGTGATATTTTCATTTAAATTTTCGGATATATCAAAAAACATTCTGAAATTCATGGAGAATAGGCCACAAATTACTATAACTCTAGCAGTTTGCTTCTCAATCTCTGTCATTTTCCTTCTGTTAATGTTGTCATCATTAGTTAGTTTAATGGTGAACTCAATGCAGATCCCATGTTTTACCATCATTGTTCTCTGCACCTGTAATTCCATCTCCCCGCTACCATCACCTGGTGTAATGACTCCAACCCAGTTCCATCCATAATGTAGCAGACACCTAACAACAGCTGTATAACGGTCCTGATCATCTGGGACAATCCGGTAAAAGTTTGGATATAACTGTCTGTCATTTAGGGCAGGGTTGGTGGTTCCATAATTGATCTGGGGGAAAAATAATATACTGGAAAATATTGTAAATGTTTTTCAGATTTTATACATTGCAAAAGAAAATGTGATGAGTGATAAGTGGAAAATGTAAAAATGAGTTCACACGTAGCAATTTACAGAATTAACCCCTTCCACCAGGAATAGGTAATCATGGGTCAGTTTAAGGGGCCCATTAATAAATTATTAGATCCTGGACTGGATAATTATAATTTCTTATCACTACTACTGTATCATAGCAATAAGAAAATGTATTTGAAATGCTCCCAAGGATAGCAGCTCCAACAACACCAGGACTGTGAGAGTCTTAAAGAGGTGGTGCAGTATCTCGCAGCACAGCCTGGAAATGCTTCTACAAATGTCCCAACTAGTTCCAACTCCTTACAGGCTATTCATTTGCTTAAAAAAATAACAGAGACTGATGATGTGGACGTGTATATGAACATGTTTGAGAGGACGGTCCAATTGGAGAGTTGGTCTAAAAGAAAGTGGGCTGGTCTACTGGCACCCTTTCGTTCAGTCGAGTCTTCAAAGCATATATTGATTTAAACACTGCAGATGCTTTGGACAATGTAAAATTAAAAACAGAAATTGGGAGTTACCCTGTCGGTTGTAGCACATCGTGCACATTGCTTTGTGTACAACAATGACAAACATCCCGTTCAAAAATGCATGACCTCATCCACTTGACCAAAAAGTGGTTACAACCAGAGACATTAACTGGTTCTCAAATGATGGAAAGAGTTGTCATGTACAGTTATTTGAGGTCCCTCCCCATGGCTTTGTGCAAGTGGGTGATCCATGGGGATCCTAAAATAGCTGACCAGCTAGTGGAGATGGTAGAAAGGTATCTGGCAGTAGAAGAACAACTGGCTATGCCTAATAAACCCCTAGATCTATGCCAGCACACTCCTATGAAACTTGATAAGACTGTTCTGTGGCAAAATGGTGCTGGGTGATTAAAAGAGTACTCAGAAATTAAAAAGTTGTGAGCGCTCAGTCCATAGTGGGGCCAGAAAGATCTCAACAATCTAAAGGACTTGACAATCATGTGATCAAAGGTTTTAGGTGATGTATGCCAGGACATGTTGAAACTACTTGCACAGTTGTTCAAGAACCCATGCAATGTGATGCTGCCTTTGAATGTTGCAGAATGTCTTGCTAAGCCAGGTTAGCCTGTACTGTTGTACTTTCAGCTGAGCCAGAGAAATGTGTGAAATTTTAAGGACAGTAATCATGAAAATGCATTGCTAGACTCAGGTAGCTTTATTACCCTTGTGAAACATGGGTTGGTAATTGCTTTAAGGTTCTAGCAAAAAACTGCTGGTGTAATTTGCATACATGGTAACATCCACTATTATAATACTACTGAAGTGAATATTGAGACCCTATGTGGTTCAGCTATTGTTAATGTGGGAGTGGTCACTTCCTTAGTGCATGATGCTATAATAAGGAGAGGTTTTCCCCATTTTTGGAATTTATGGGAAACCAATATGTTAATAGGTGTGACTTCAAACCCCTCAGACCAAAGTCCTTTTGTTGGTATGGCTAGGAAAGTAGTAGATAATGTGAAACAAAATCAGGTTTGTCCTCTAGAGAAAGAAGAGTTTGTAGACAGTGCTGGAAGTATGCCACATCTTGAAATGAGCAGGGATCTGTTTGCATTAGAACAGTTGTTGATAAGTAGAGAGAAAATGTGAATGTTACAAATGGGGAGACAGTAGGCCCTGACTGCAGGCTTATATACCCATCCATGTCCCTCCACATTGAGCTCTTGTAACAAGTGACAGAAAGGGGTGAGGATATGGTAGAACAGCTCATGGTTTCAGTCATACAAGAGAACCATGACACGTAGGAGCTGAAAGACCACTGAGAGGATTCTGCAGTGGTTCCTTTGGCCTGTAGTGTATAAAGATGTGTATAGTATTGTTCTTCCTGCCACACATGCAAGCTTCATGCTCCCAGGCCCCATTTTTAAAACCCCTTAGTGCCCATGCCTGTCATATAGGTACCGTTTGACCTGAAAGCCTGTTTGAGGTCATCAGTATATTATCGTAATAGTAAATTTAGCTGCTTAATAACCTGAAGCAATCCTTTTGCGTAATATGTCAACCAAAACAATAGGTAGAGAGCTGGTTCATGTTTTTTGTAGGATAGGAATACCAAAATGCATTTTGACTGACCAAAGTACCCCATTTATGTCTAGAAATCTGTAGGAATTATGCAAATTGTTTAAAGTTACTTACCTGAGAACCTCAGTCTATCACGCCCAAATGGATGGGTTGATAGAGATTAAAATGAAAACCAAAACATAAAAATTATGTTGAAAATGGTTGTTGATGAGGATGGGAAAACCTGGGATTACTTATTGCCATATTTGATATTGACTATTACAGAAGTACCTCAGTCTTCTATGGGATTATCTACCTTTGATCTGCGGTATGGTAGACATCCAAGATGGTTGCTAGATGTTACTAAAGAGACATGGGAAGAGCGGCCCACACCCTATAAAAGTGTATTTGAACAAGTATGGATTGTGGCTGTGGTACGCATTGTTTAAGAACATATAGAGCAGTCCCAACAATCTCAAAAAAGAGTATATAATCGGAATGCTCATGCAAATACATTTGCCACTGCGGATAGATTGTTTTGATATCCACAGTGGAAAGCAAGAAAGTCTAAATGCTAAAGTTGGTTTGAGTTCAGGGAGAAAGTCAATGAGGTTAACTATAAAGTCTACCATCCAGGCAAGAGAAAGCCTGAACAAATTTGCCATGGTATCCTAATTAAACACTGGAAGGATAGGGTAGTCCTTTCAGCTGAAGCTTTTCCAGCAGTAACTACAATCCCCACTGTTCCTGAAGTAAAGGTGCCAGAAACAATGTCAGCTACTCACAAGGATAAAGAATTCCTCATTAAGGGTCTAATTCAGTAAGTATTGCAAATTATGCTAATTAGCAGAAATTGCAATCCTTTTGTTTGCATGCTGGGGGCTGCCCATCGCAGGGCAAGGCTGCCCAGCATGCTGACCGCCGCCTTCCCCCCTTCATCAAGCAAAAATTGCAATGGCATCACAATTTCTGCATGATAGCTTAGCTGCACCCGCAGAAGGACCACCGCTATGTCTCTGATTGCGGCGGCTGCATGTGATGTCACACAGCCACTGCATTCATGCCCACCTCACGCCCCCCATTTCAATGATGCCGCCCCCGTTTGGCAGCCTCAGGCCCCGCAACACTCTGTCTAGGAAATGGAGCATTGCTGCTCACTGCCCGCCCCAAGAATGCCTCTGCCTGATTGACAGGCAGAGGCGATCGCATTTTCTGCAGCCAGCCACAGGAAATGTGGGCACATGCACATGAAGGGCGCTGCGCATACGCACACATCTTTGAAGCAATTTTTGCGGTTAGATCTTCTTCTGCAATCCAACCTGAATTGGGCCCTAAATACAGGGATGTGTTCTCAGCACTGCCCAGCTAAACAGCCATAATAAAGCATGACATAGTCACAGCCCAGGGGTCAAGGTCAACATAAAGCCATATCGAATTCCTGAAGCACAGTGAGAGGCTGTGTCTAAAAAGATAAAGAACATGCTCGAACTTCATGTCACAGAAGATTCTAGTAGTGAATGTTCCAGCCCCACAGTGTCCAAGTTCGATGCAAGCCCAATGCCCTGTGTTGAATATTAGTAACAGCCAAATATCTCAACAAACTGGACCTGACAAAAGGTTACTGTCAGATCCCACAGGGCAAAAGAAAAAATCACAGCTTTCTCTGTACCAGAAGGGTTGTATTAGTATAGGATGTTACATTTTGGGTTGCATGGTGCCCTAGAAACCTTCTAACGTGCAATGGAGAGGAAGTTTTGAAGCCTCACAGGCATTATTCAGCTGCCTATTTGGATGATGTGGTAATTCACAGACCAGACTGGGAGTCCCACTCAGTGAGAATACAAGCAGTTTTGGACATAGAGTGGCAGAGATATTGTAACAGTAAACCCAAAGAAATGCTGCTTAGAGATGGAAGAGTTTAAATATTAGGGCTTTACCATAGTTAGAGGTCTGATTAAAAAACAACTGAACAAAATTGAGGCTTTCCAAAACTGGCCTCCCTCCGGTAAATAAAAAACAGGTGAAGCCTCTTTGGGGATCACCTTGTATTACTGATAGTTTATTTCTGATTTTGCCACCACTGCAGTTCATTTGTCAGACCTTACCAAAGGAAAACAATCAAATATGGTAAAATGTAACCTGGAGGCAGAGAAAGCATTTCAGGAAATAAAAGTGCCATTATGTACGCAACATGTGTTGATAATACCCAACTTTTCTAAAGAATCTGTCATTCAGAAGGATGCTTCAGAGGTAGGGGTAGGTGTTATGTGGTCCCAAAACCAAGATAGGGAGGATCATCCAATTATTTATTTGAGTAAAAAACTCAATGAACATGACCAGAGGTATGTTATTGTTGAAAAATATTCCTTGGCTGTTAAGTGGGCATTAGACACCTTGAGGTATTACCTCTTGGGCAGACGGTTTAAACTAGTGATGTATCATGGTACCCTTCAAATGCATAACCTAGCCCTGAGGCTACTCCTTCATCCCCCTGCCTCATGCCTTGAACATCACTGCCATCAGCCGCTTGCTTGCACCTCAGGTCATCTGTCTGTTGCCCCTTCCCACTAGATTGTTAGCTCTACAAAGCAGAACCCTCTTTCCTCTTGTTGTCAAAGCCCTCTTATCAACACATTTCACTCGCAGCTCTCTCCTACTCAGCAACCATCTTTACCGATTTTTTCTCTAGCTGGTAACGGCTCATCTCTATCTGTGGCCACCAGCTCCTAATAGTACGTTGATTACTCACTCGCTACTTAAATCTACGCTGTATTATGTTTTGAGAATTGTGGTGCTCTTTGTTACCTGTACTCTATTTTTGTTATTTATTTACTGTAATGCTAAGTTTTGTCTCCCTGTGCTGTCCTTTGTACGGCATGGTCACTTACCTGTGGGTACTGGTACAGGCTCATTAACTGCGCCATAGCATGACTTGTATGGAAACCGGAATCACCTATAAATCCAGCAACTTCCCTTTTATCCTAACATGAATAATTAGGAGCCTCCATCATTTCTCCAGACATTATCTGCAGGGTATAGCCTAATGATCTATTTGGATCACCACAAGTGTTATATATGTGATACCCCAGGGTCACATTGGGGAGAAGATCGGGGTCCTTGTTAATCTCATCAACAGCAAAGATAAATGCCAGGATGTTTCTGTACTCCTCAAGGTTAATGCTGCAAGATGTTTAGAAAGAATGTGCTACATTTAGTAAATAATTATCCATTATTATATGATTTCTTATGTTCAGCTATGAAACTATAGTATGCAGTATACAGTATATAAATTGTATAATAGTCACAGCCACCAAGGATGAGAAATTGTGGAGATCATTTATGATTATTATGATTATGATTATTATTATTATTATTATTATTATTATTATTATTATTTATATGGCACCACATCGTATCCGCAGCGCCCAATTACAGAGTAAACAAATAAGCAAAACATGAAGACAGTGACTTACAATTCAATGCAATATAGGACAAGTACAGGGTATATAAAACAGGTGAAACATCCTAGTCAGCTCTCCCTTAATTGTTTCTATGGACACAGTTTAATGTTGGCTACGTATACTAATACATTGTTACCAATCTCTATGGCTTTTTCTGATTATATACAGTAATATTATCTGTCCACTGGCCTGCAATACTCTGTTCTGCTGTCACTCTGATTAATATCAACTAATCTTATCCAGAGGAACATTTATTGTGTGATTGGAGAACAATGTAAAAACCGCATAATATTAGACATGGGTTATGCTAAATCCTGACATCTACTGTTGGCTGCAGGAAACAGATCTCCTCTCCATAATACAGGTATATATTATATATCTATATAATATATCTATATACTGTATACACATAATATATAATATATATGTCATTATCTCAGTAGAGGACCCATAAATGTGGAATTTTGAATTTTGGATAAGGGATACTCAACCTGTAATAATATTATTCTGCTAATTATACTAACCATGTTTTACTATTAGATTGTGTACACTATTGCTGTCTCCAGTTCTACACTTTTATATTATTATATGTTGTAAGCCACTGTCTGCGTCAGACTGGCTGACCGGGGAACCACTTCTGGTCCTCTGATGACAATGTTTAGAAGCACCCGACTCTTTGCACTCGCACCAGCAATCACCTGCAATGCAAGGTAGTGGGTGTCAAGAGTTGGGTGCTTCTAAACATTGTCCCAGCAATGGAGCAGAAGTGATTCCCTGGACAGCCAGTCAGACACTGGACGCTGGCCGTGTGATCTTTCACATTGTGTCTCATATGGTAAGTTTCTTTAATTAATTAATAAATGTGTAATTTCTGACATAATTACTGCACCTTCCTGTATGTGCTGCACTTTATGTCAGGTGCTGGGATTCCCCACATTGGTATCTGCAGACAAGTTACACTGTGTGTAGTATAATGCACCTTCCTGTATTTCCTGTACTTTATGTAGAGTGCTGGTATTCCCCACATTGGTATCTGCAGACAAGTTACACTGTGTGTAGTATAATGCACCTTCCTGTATTTCCTGTACTTTATGTAGAGTGCTGGTATTCCCCACATTGGTATCTGCAGACAAGTTACACTGTGTGTAGTATAATGCACATTCCTGTATTTCCTGTACTTTATGTAGAGTGCTGGTATTCCCCACATTGCTATCTGCAGACAAGTTACACTGTGTGTAGTATAATGCACCTTCCTGTATTTCCTGTACTTTATGTAGAGTGCTGGGATTCCCCACATTGTTATCTGCAGACAAGTTAAACTGTGTGTAGCATAATGCACCTTCCTGTATTTCCTGTACTTTATGTAGAGTGCTGGTATTCCCCACATTGGTATCTGCAGACAAGTTACACTGTGTGTAGTATAATGCACCTTCCTGTATTTCCTGTACTTTATGTAGAGTGCTGGGATTCCCCACATTGCTATCTGCAGACAAGTTACACTGTGTGTAGTATAATGCACCTTCCTGTATTTCCTGTACTTTATGTAGAGTGCTGGGATTCCCCACATTGTTATCTGCAGACAAGTTACACTGTGTGTAGCATAATGCACCTTCCTGTATTTCCTGTACTTTATGTAGAGTGCTGGGATTCCCCACATTGTTATCTGCAGACAAGTTACACTGTGTGTAGCATAATGCACCTTCCTGTATTTCCTGTACTTTATGTAGAGTGCTGTTATTCCCCACATTGCTATCTGCAGACAAGTTACACTGTGTGTAGTATAATGCACCTTCCTGTATTTCCTTTACTTTATGTAGAGTGCTGGGATTCCCCAGATTGGTATCTGCAGACAAGTTACACTGTGTGTAGTATAATGCACCTTCCTGTATTTCCTTTACTTTATGTAGAGTGCTGGGATTCCCCAGATTGGTATCTGCAGACAAGTTACACTGTGTGTAGTATAATGCACCTTCCTGTATTTCCTTTACTTTATGTAGAGTGCTGGGATTCCCCACATTGGCATCTGCAGACAAGTTACACTGTGTGTAGCATAATGCACCTTCCTGTATTTCCTTTACTTTATGTAGAGTGCTGGGATTCCCCACATTGGTATCTGCAGACAAGTTACACTGTGTGTAGCATAATGCACCTTCCTGAATTTCCTGTACTTTATGTAGAGTGCTGGTATTCCCCACATTGCTATCTGCAGACAAGTTACACTGTGTGTAGTATAATGCACCTTCCTGTATTTCCTGTACTTTATGTAGAGTGCTGGTATCCCCCACATTGGTATCTGCAGACAAGTTACACTGTGTGTAGTATAATGCACCTTCCTGTATTTGCTGTACTTTATGTAGATTGCTGTTATTCCCCACATTGGTATCTGCAGACAAGTTACACTGTGTGTAGTATAATGCACCTTCCAGTATTTCCTGTACTTTATGTAGAGTGCTGGTTTTCCCCACATTGGTATCTGCAGACAAGTTACACTGTGTGTAGTATAATGCACCTTCCTGTATTTCCTGTACTTTATGTAGAGTGCTGGTATTCCCCACATTGCTATCTGCAGACAAGTTACACTGTGTGTAGTATAATGCACCTTCCTGTATTTCCTGTACTTTATGTAGAGTGCTGGTATTCCCCACATTGGTATCTGCAGACAAGTTACACTTTGTGTAGTATAATGCACCTTCCTGTATTTCCTGTACTGTATGTAGAGTGCTGGGATTCCCCACATTGCTATCTGCAGACAAGTTACACTGTGTGTAGTATAATGCACCTTCCTGTATTTCCTGTACTTTATGTAGAGTGCTGGGATTCCCCACATTGTTATCTGCAGACAAGTTACACTGTGTGTAGTATAATGCACCTTCCTGTATTTCCTGTACTTTATGTAGAGTGCTGGTATTCCCCACATTGCTATCTGCAGACAAGTTACACTGTGTGTAGTATAATGCACCTTCCTGTATTTCCTGTACTTTATGTAGAGTGCTGGTATTCCCCACATTGCTATCTGCAGACAAGTTACACTGTGTGTAGTATAATGCACCTTCCTGTATTTCCTGTACTTTATGTAGAGTGCTGGTATTCCCCACATTGCTATCTGCAGACAAGTTACACTGTGTGTAGTATAATGCACCTTCCTGTATTTCCTGTACTTTATGTAGAGTGCTGGTATTCCCCACATTGGTATCTGCAGACAAGTTACACTTTGTGTAGTATAATGCACCTTCCTGTATTTCCTGTACTGTATGTAGAGTGCTGGGATTCCCCACATTGCTATCTGCAGACAAGTTACACTGTGTGTAGTATAATGCACCTTCCTGTATTTCCTGTACTTTATGTAGAGTGCTGGGATTCCCCACATTGTTATCTGCAGACAAGTTACACTGTGTGTAGTATAATGCACCTTCCTGTATTTCCTGTACTTTATGTAGAGTGCTGGTATTCCCCACATTGCTATCTGCAGACAAGTTACACTGTGTGTAGTATAATGCACCTTCCTGTATTTCCTGTACTTTATGTAGAGTGCTGGTATTCCCCACATTGCTATCTGCAGACAAGTTACACTGTGTGTAGTATAATGCACCTTCCTGTATTTCCTGTACTTTATGTAGAGTGCTGGTATTCCCCACATTGCTATCTGCAGACAAGTTACACTGTGTGTAGTATAATGCACCTTCCTGTATTTCCTGTACTTTATGTAGAGTGCTGGTATTCCCCACATTGGTATCTGCAGACAAGTTACACTTTGTGTAGTATAATGCACCTTCCTGTATTTCCTGTACTGTATGTAGAGTGCTGGGATTCCCCACATTGCTATCTGCAGACAAGTTACACTGTGTGTAGTATAATGCACCTTCCTGTATTTCCTGTACTTTATGTAGAGTGCTGGGATTCCCCACATTGTTATCTGCAGACAAGTTACACTGTGTGTAGTATAATGCACCTTCCTGTATTTCCTGTACTTTATGTAGAGTGCTGGTATTCCCCACATTGCTATCTGCAGACAAGTTACACTGTGTGTAGTATAATGCACCTTCCTGTATTTCCTGTACTTTATGTAGAGTGCTGGTATTCCCCACATTGCTATCTGCAGACAAGTTACACTGTGTGTAGTATAATGCACCTTCCTGTATTTCCTGTACTTTATGTAGAGTGCTGGTATTCCCCACATTGGTATCTGCAGACAAGTTACACTTTGTGTAGTATAATGCACCTTCCTGTATTTCCTGTACTGTATGTAGAGTGCTGGTATTCCCCACATTGCTATCTGCAGACAAGTTACACTGTGTGTAGTATAATGCACCTTCCTGTATTTCCTGTACTTTATGTAGAGTGCTGGGATTCCCCACATTGTTATCTGCAGACAAGTTACACTGTGTGTAGTATAATGCACCTTCCTGTATTTCCTGTACTTTATGTAGAGTGCTGGTATTCCCCACATTGCTATCTGCAGACAAGTTACACTGTGTGTAGTATAATGCACCTTCCTGTATTTCCTGTACTTTATGTAGAGTGCTGGTATTCCCCACATTGCTATCTGCAGACAAGTTACACTGTGTGTAGTATAATGCATCTTCCTGTATTTCCTGTACTTTATGTAGAGTGCTGGTATTCCCCACATTGCTATCTGCAGACAAGTTACACTGTGTGTAGTATAATGCACCTTCCTGTATTTCCTGTACTTTATGTAGAGTGCTGGTATTCAATACATTGGTATCTGCAGACAAGTTACACTGTGTGTAGTATAATGCACCTTCCTGTATTTCTTGTACTTTATGTAGAGTGCTGGTATTCCCCACATTGCTATCTGCAGACAAGTTACACTGTGTGTAGTATAATGCACCTTCCTGTATTTCCTGTACTTTATGTAGAGTGCTGGGATTCCCCACATTGGTATCAGCAGACAAGTTACACTGTGTGTAGCATAATGCACCTTCCTGTATTTCCTGTACTTTATGTAGAGTGCTGGTATTCCCCACATTGCTATCTGCAGACAAGTTACACTGTGTGTAGTATAATGCACCTTCCTGTATTTCCTGTACTTTATGTAGAGTGCTGGTATTCCCCACATTGTTATCTGCAGACAAGTTACACTGTGTGTAGTATTGTGATATTGTGGTCAGCTAGTCACATAGGAGGCTAGCACTAGATTTCCTGGTTTGGCTGTTTTTTCTCTATTTCCTTAATGTATTTTACACATTTTCCATAGGAAACAAAACACACAATCTGTATTCTGAACACACAATATAATATATACGTCCCATACCGTACACACAACAAATCAGAATATGAAGTAATACTTACTGTGCACACATAGTGAATAATCTAAATTTGTTTTTAACTTTGCTGGATGATAAAATGCTGGAATATGCAGATATTAGTCCTCCGATAATGATGTCTCCATCTTGGTAATATTTATACTCAAACACAGATTTATGTGCAGCAAGGTGACACTGACTGTCTGAGTCCTGCGTTATACATGTCACCTGTAGTACCAGACACATATAATAGCCAGAGAACATGAGAGATAAATCCATCATACAAACCAAATCTTCTCATTGTGTAGTGTCACTGGCAGCTCTGCAAATCCTCAGTACAGGGGAGGTATACAGCCACCAGCAGCTTATATACACTATCTGGGACTGATATAGACTCCGAGCTACAGCTGCAGAGGAACAAACACCTGTAATAATTGCAGCATCAACCTCAAAATAAAATCTATATCTGATTGTGATAATTAAATCTGTTTTCAGCGCAGGATGAGAAATAGATATTTAATAGAAAAAAGTTTTTAAGACTACAGTCAAAGTGTGAATAATATGGTCAATCTCTTTGGTGTAATACAATTATTCAATGCAAGGATGGCTCAATAGGACAAATAAATAATAAGGTGCTCGCACAATAAACATAAACCACAATGGGCAGCGATAAGATCACTATGGACATATTTAACAATTATTTTATGTCAAAAATTAGCAAGAGTGGTTTATGGCCTACAAAATAGATGGTGAGCTGAAAATCAAAATGTTACAAAATATTGGGAGGTGGAAGCGAGCTGTCTGACCATTTTCTGTGGAGGGTAGGTCTGTTTCTGTGTCATTTTAGTATGATATAGAACACAACCACTATTAGAAGCAAAAAGGCCCCTCTAACCTTTTGCCCTCTCTCAGTGGAATGACTTATACTGTGATGGCCATTGCCTTGATCATATTTATTTCAGACTATAATGACTTTCCCTCTCTGACCACCTGCTGATCATCTGCAAGCTGTCCTCCACTACCTGGTCCTCATTGTACTAAGCATCTGTACACCTACAGCAAGCTCATCTCTATAAGTAATCAACATATCTCCACCTTTATGCTTAATATTTCTCCCCATTTGCTGCACACTCTTGTCCTAATCTGACATTCACACATATTAGTCTCACCCAAGCAGAAAAGCTTTGATCAGATGGCTAGAGCTACAATAGTCTTTCCTCTCAGCACAGGCCATGTTCTCTGCAATTGCACGCTAATGCAGACACCATAGAGCAGATCATCTTTGGTATAACTCATAGTGTCCCCAAATATGTGTTTATCTATCACTTCTATCAGGAAGATCTGGCTATTCCCAAACAGATTATTTCTTTTCTCACTTCTTGCAGGCTACTAACCCCTTACTGTAAGTCCAGGAACATGTTTAGCCTCAATGCTTAATCCTCCCACTAGTTATTATCACTAAGGACTACATTATATTTACAAGCATTAGGGCCTATTCATCATCAGAGGCCAGCCATCCCTATTACGTAAGTATTCAACTTCAGTTGTGATGCTGGATTCTTAAATACCAGAACAAAATATTCCGGTATTTAAGTAACTCTTCAGTGTGTGGACAGGTAGTCTGAAATTCTGTGATCCCTAACACTGCTACAGAAGTATCAGTTTTACTTATCATGGTGGGGATGGCTGACTGTGCATGCTTTACCTGAGGTCTCAGTGTGATGGTGGCATGAGGGTCCTGCTCAGATGCCTCTTTATAACCCTGGACAAAGTTTCCATAGGAAGCAGAGGGACACCAGGAACCAATGCCATCTGTAGATAATATTGATTCCCAAAAGCAAACTTTGAAAATGTTCAATGAATGTAACCTTTTAAAAGAACATGCTGAAACTAGCATTTCCTAATGTGTAACAGGCCCATTAGTCATGCTGAATCCCTTTATGTGACATATTGTCACCTTTCCTAAGTAAACACATGACCAATTCTATCCTTGCACCATGTAGCATAATCTGATTAATTTGAGCCAAGATATATAGAAGTTTCTACTTTTTTGTTCTTCTACCACTCTACAACCTATTCATTTTGGGCATGATTCAGTGAAGAACACATCAACAAACTCATTGCAGTTGAACAATTTGTTTCTTCTGTGCATGCATGAAAAGTCCTGGAATTGATACTGCACAAGCGGAAGCCCAAGTGTCCAATGGTGTTCATAATTGTGTTAGCCATCACCAACACTTCAGAAGGAGTTTGTGATTCCTGGACTTTTCAGGGTGGAGACTGGGTGGTTAAGGGTGTGTCTGTGGACACTGCTGCATTCCCAATCATAGACCCACTGCTTCAGAGGCCATGCTTACTTGGATTTGTGGTGAGTAGCTAGAGTAAACTTAGGTTACCGCAAAATGTTGATGGTGCAAGCAATGTTGTATTGATTCTGGATTGTTTACAATTTCTATCACAATGTTTCAGACCATTGAGCCTCAAAGTGGGCATCTTAGCACTAATACACTCCATCTCACGGTGGAGTACAAAGGGAAGGCTGAGATAAGTGTTTGCATATTTTCGCAACTGCTGCAATCACAGATTCATAACCAACCATCACTAAATCAGGTCCTTTATTCCAAACATTCCATTGATGTCACCTCTGCACATCCAAGCCTGACTGTAGTTTCCAACTGTAATCTCTTGTCTTTATATGCAAAATGTAATTAATTACCATGGTGATATTGCTCTAAATCTACCAGAATCAAACATTTTGGGGGTATATCCATATAAACTAAGCATCCCCAGGATGTAACAATGGGTGATGCTACAGATCTCTCCAATATCTACAGTGAACCCACCAATTCTAATCACAAAGATGCACCTGTTTGTAAAAAGGCTTCTCAAATGTCAATTTATTGGGGATAATTCCAAGTTGATCCAGCAGGAAATTTTTTAGCAGTTGGGCAAAACCATGTGCACTGCAGTGGGGGGCAGATATAACATTTGCAGAGAGAGTTAGTTTTGGGTGAGTTATTTTGTTTCTGTGCAGGGTAAATACTGGCTGCTTGATTTTTACACTGCAATTTAGATTGCAGATTGAACACACTGCACCCAAATCTAACTCTATCTGCACATGTTATATCTGCCTCCCCTGCAGTACACATGGTTTTGCCCAATTGCTAACAAAGATCCTGCTGCGATCAACTCAGAATTACCCCCATTATTCCAGAGCTAGGGCCCAGTAGCAAAGGCCATCTTCAGATTTATCACATATTTATTGGAGAGGGATCCTTTGATCCCTCCTCAGTGGACCATACTGATTCATGATCAGCTACAGTACTGTAATATAGTATCAGAAGATTTAGGAAAAGCACTAGGAAAAGGAAGACAGTGTGGGTTACAAAAGTGTATTCAACTACTGTGAAAGCAAAAAAGACGGCCTTTAGGAAATATAACAAGTCTCAAAATAATAACGGCACTGAGCTGTTTCCTGCCAGATGGAAGGAGGCTAAAAAGGGGATCAGGTGGTCAAAGGCAGAAGCTGAGGAGAAAATTGCCAAGTCAGTAAACAAAGGGCCAAAACTTTTTTGTAAGTACATAAATGAAAGGGGAAAATAAAATGGAGGAATAATAATTAAGCCAGAGACTGGGAGTTTGACAAGACAACGGCAGATCATCTAAATTATTATTTGCTCAGTATTCACTACAGAAAAAGAGGGAAAGGACATTCATAAATATAAGGTAGGTAAAAGTACATTTGAAGAGGAGAAGGTAAAAACAGAACTCTCAAAACTGACAGTGGATAAATCAATGGAACCATATACATTCAAGTACTAAAAGAGATTGTCACACCGGGTGGAGTTGGTGAATACGATTGCTGACCAGAGCCAGATTTCTGGACAGAGTCCTTAAATTGAAGTTGGGCTGGCTGAATGAGGTTTCTGCTTATGTAGGTGCACGGTGGGGAGAATGATTAGTGGAAGTAGATCCTTGTCCAGGAAGAGGTAGTGGTGAGGAGGACCACAAGAGCAGGTAAACGTCTGAACCAGAAAGGTCAAAAAGGAACCGGGATACTGTTACCTAGGAGACTGCAATGCAGGGCAAATCGGAGCAGGCGGTGTGGAATGGCTGGAAACTAGAGGCAGAAGCAGGACTGAATACTACCAGAGTGCTGGGAAGCATGATAGGTATAGTTCAGGAGCACAGAGAATTACTATTAAGACTGGCTGTAGTAGCAGATACACTGGCAATTGGATTCCATTCTGAGCCTCCCTTTATACCAGTTGCCTCCACCTGATTCATTACAGGTTCACAGGCATGCAGCAAGACAGGAGAACTAGGGACTGGATTGGCTGCCAGAGTCACAAAAGGCACAAGCTCCTTGTGAGTAGTCAGAACCTGGTCAGCTGACCTGATCCAAGATGGCCATGCCCAGCTCCCAGCATGGACAGTGCTACAGACCGGTGAACTCTGCCTCGTAGCCCTGCATACACTGTGTCAGGATCCTGCAGGCCGTACAGAGTACCTGATGCAGCTCCACAGAGCCGCACCACCACCGGAGGACCCACTTCCAGAGCGCCCGGAGAGGTAAGGCCGCAGCTCGCCAAGATCCTCCCTGGGACCCCATGACAGATATTAAATGTATGCTAGTAGCACCATTAACAGAATTATTCAACCAGGCACTAGATACAGGTGCAGTTCCAGAAGACTGGAAAAGAGTGAATTTAAGGCCTAACTCAGCATAGTTTGTTAATCTGAGAAATTGCAGTTGTCTGCGAGTAGAAAGGCACCACCCTTTCAGAAAGAAAAAGCGCCCCATGCAATTTTGCGAATGCATAGCAGATCTCTATCCACATGCAGATGCATACGCAAATCCCGAAACATTGAACATTATTTGCTGTCTAAGCAAATGTGAGTAGGTCTGAGGCTGCCACTAATCTGTGACTGAGATGGGCTGGATGTGGTCAGCGCTGATGTCAGAGACCCTTCCCAAATAATGCCTGGGTATGCCTGCCTTGTTTTCTGACACACCCAGAAAATGGCAGGTCTCTGCCCAGAAATGCTGGCTTCCTGTCAGTCAAACAGCGGCTGCATTGCATTTACAATCTATATGCATTTTCTGTCACTACAACCCCACACGTATGCACAATGTGAACGCTACGCATGCAAGAATTGCTCCATTTACAAATTATCTAATTAGCGATCCATGCTGAATTAGGCCCATACTACCACTGCACAAACATGAAAGCAAGAAAGGAGCAAGTAACTACAAATCAGGAAGCCTGACATCAGTAGTAGGGAAAGTAATTATTAAAATAAAAAGTTGTGGAATGTCTTAAATCAAACAATTTGTAGGATCCCAATTGAATCAGAAAAGAGCTTTAAAGCAAGTTATCTCAAATAAAGTGCATAGTGAAAAACCACCATCATTTCACCACCGCTGGGGTGTTTTTTTCCAGGTGCTATGCTGCTCACACAGCATAGATTTACTGGGGGAGATAGAGCCAAACAAATTGTATTGACTTTTTTACTCTGTGACTAATAATATAATAGATCAAGAAAGGAGTACTAGATGTAGCATATCTAGACATTAGTAAGGCATTTGACAAAATCCCAAATCACAGACTGATAAATAAACTAGAAGTGTGGGTCTGCATTATAAAACAGTTAAATGGACAAGAACCTGGTTGCAGGACAGGAAACAGTTGTAGTAAATGGAGTGCATTCTATGGAGAGATGTTACCAGTGGAGTACCCCGAGAGCTATACTTGGACCAGTGCTCTTTATTATCTGTGGGGGTAATTCAGAGTTGATCGCAGCAGCAAATTTGTTAGCATTTTGTCAAAACCATGTGCACTGCAGGTGTGGCAGATATAACATTTGCGGTTAGATTTGGGTAGGTTATATTGTTTCTGTGCAGGGTAAATACTGGCTGCTTTATTTTTACACTGCATTTTATATTTCAGTTTGAACACAACCCACCCAAATCTAACTCTCTCTGCACATGTTATATCTGCCCCCCCTGCAGTGCACATGGTTTTGCCCAACTGCTAACAAAATTCCTGCTGCAATCATTTCTGTATTAGGCCCTCTGTCGGTAACATTGCAAACAGTATTGAAGGGAAAGTTAATTTTATTATCTGCGCACTGAGCATCTGTTTTGTTTGGACAAGCTGCTGTACAATATAGGTGACCAACCTAAATATAGTAAAATGTATATTCCAGAGTACTGCACTCAATCCTAGGTTTATGGGTGGATTTTGTGTGTAGAATAGTGTTGCATACAATGTGGTGAGTTTCCCACCCCGTTGTCACTCAGGAATAGTACTAATAAATGTTGTAGCTTGGATACATTTTGGGTAAATGCTTTAGTTTTCCAAAACACATTAATAAAACAATGTTATGCGTGTTCATAAATATTATGCAATATTCAACATATAATGAGTCTGACATGCAAATTGCTTAATTTGGTGCAGACACTCCTTAACCTATCGGAATGTGTCAATACTTGTATAAAACACACAAAACTACAAATGTCCAGGGATAAAAACATCCCGTTATGCACCATCTGTGCAGCACTATAGTTGGGATGAGTTCGTCAATAAAGGTTGATGGGTAAAGTCTCAAGTGCATGGAGAAAAAACAAAAATTAGGTATTGTATAAATTACTCAAGTACAGTTCAGACACAGACTGCGGCATCCCACACATCTGTATTTTAGAGAGTGCTCTGTTGCACAAAGGGAAAAGGACAGTTCACGGGGTCTTTACGGTAAGTTGACTCTGGTGTGGGCTGAAAATTGGAAGATCAGGGAACTCTGGACTGATCCTCCTTTCCTCACTCCGGCTACCAGTGGTGCGCCCAGGTTCAGATGTCCCTCTGGAGAGCGGTCAGTTTGGGAGGTGGATCCTGCTTAGGGTGGGGGTGATCACAGTTGCCGCTTCTCAGAGCCAATCCCTGTGTCACCCTCACTACATATAGAGACTAACCTCAGCTGCCGCCTCTCGCCATCCACCGCGTCTAGTCACCGGCTTTTTACCCTAGTTCTCCTTGCTCTGGTTGCTAGGTAACTCTGCTTTCTTTTGGGTTGCTTGGTCATGTGACTGGGTTACTCTGTTTCTGAGTACTGAGTACTTTGTTCTAGTTGTGGGTAACTTCCAATATGTTCAGTTAGGCTCCAATGAGTTTCAGCCCTCTTGGGACCTTCCTCTGGGAGAAGTGTTAATCTGTAAATGCACTCCATGCGATTTTTAAAGGCTGTGCGTGCTGGTTCCCTGTCACGTGATTCTGGCTGGCTGAATCCCATTGGTGTGCTGGTTCCCTGTCACATGATTCTGGCTGGTTAAATCCCATTGGTGTGACCAGCTCTGATCCCAATGGATGTCATTAATTAATACTCGGGGTTTACTTAAATAGATTTCCTTCCATTCATCAACTCCATAGTTCAAGGTATAATGAATTTAAAAATACATTTAAAATATGGTACATTTAATCTACTCGATTTAACAGTCTAGTACCATTTACTTTGTGATGAACTGATTCTAAAGTATACCCCATTCAGGAGGTGCATAATTTACTTCTTGCATATAATTGATTTCACCTCATTGTCAAAGTTGAATCCAAATGGGGACAATGTTTTTAATTCATACATCCACCTCAATTCTATGGTGTTGATCTTTTCAGTAAAGTTCTCCCACCACCCCTCCAAATAGGGTCTTCTTATTGTATTCCCATGAATTTTAGTGTTCTTGAATCACTATTGTGGTGTTCTCTGAAATATCTTGAAAGGTTATGTTCCTCATAGCCCCATTTTATGTTGCTAATATGCTTGCTTATTCGTGTTTTAAGTGGGCATGTGGTGCCACCCACGTACTGTCTATTTCACCCACATTCTAACAAGTAAATAACTACTTTACTGTTGCATGTGAGTCTGTCTTTAATGTCGTAGGATTTTTGTGTGCTGTTTGATCTAAAACCAGTTACTGGGTTAGTGCTGTTGGTCCCCCATTCCTACATCCCAATATATATATATATATATATATATATATACACACACTGTATACAACATATGGGTTCTCTGGGGTACCTTTTCCTAGGTCTCCTTTTACTTTGAAAGAACCAAGCAGCTCTCCTGTGACTTTACAACTCGGCAAATGTGTATTGAATCAGAAAAGAGCTTTAAAGCAAGTTATCTCAAATAAAGTGCATAGTGAAAAACCACCAACATTTCACCACCGCTGGGGTGTTTTTTTCCAGGTGCTATGCTGCTCACACAGAATAAAGTGATAAAAAACAAACAAACTTGGAGCAGTGTCCGACTTTCCTATAAATATGTTCCCTTCCAAGGTCTCTCTCCGCTCCCCGCCACACCTGTCGTGCCATGACCGGAGAGAGAGAGAGAGATAAAAAGTGTCATTAGCTACAAAATGAAAAATGGCATTGCTACACATGTATTAGAAGGGAATGTGGTTCCAAATGAATCTCTGGTCTCTGCACTATATAGCGCAATGCTTATGTTTATGTTATTTTTTTCACCTGCAGCACACCATCAGAAACCAAGAATGCAGCTTGATTTAAGTACAACCACTAAACAAAAATATTTTATGGCTGTGCTGGAAAATTATATTTAGTAATATACACCTGTTCACAAATATACACAGTTGTCTTCTCTTTTAAAATACATAATTTATTACAAACAATACATTATGTTAAAAATAGCTAAATCTCTTTCTGAGAAGACCGTCACAAGATCTATCAATTGTAATACTTGTACACAGAGGATTTATAGATATAGGGCCTAATTTACAGTTGACTGCAAAACAATATTTTCCTCTAATGGGCAAAACCATGTGTACTGCAGGGGGGGGCAGATGTAACATGTGCAGAGAGATATATATTTGGGTGGGTTATATTGTTTCTGTGTGGGGGTAAATACTGGCTGCTTTATTTTTACACTACAATTTAGATTTCAGTTTCAACATACCCCACCCAAATCTAACTCTCTCTTTACATGTTGTATCTGCCCCACCTGCAGTGCACATGGTTTTGCCCATTAGAGGAAAATTTTGTTTTGCAATCAACCTTGAATTAGGCCTCTATTGTGTTATTCCTGACCATGGTCTCATAATAATAAAGAAGTCTTGGATACTGTTTTTGAAAATAAACAAATATGGAAACAATATATCTAAAAGTTAAGTCACAATTTCCAGTTTGTATCTTTTTACTCACCATGGAACAATACATAGTCTTTATATCCAGATAGCACTGAGTTTAGGTATTAGTGCTGGCAGGCTCAGTTGCCTATTTTATTGTTGTTAGATGCAGCCACTGATTAGAAATGTCCAGAACCTATTACCATGTCCATAATCTTTCCCTTGGTTTTACCACCTGTTATCTGGTGGGAGATGTGTGCTTATACTTCATATGTGGGTTAGCAGACAGCCCTTGGAGCAATATAGTACAGTGAGTGGTGACCACTTTCTCTCATTTAATTACCTCAGGGGGAGCTGTGACAGTGATCCACTCTTGGAGTGGTGAGGTGCAGCAGGTAGGTACTGCTCACTCATGCCTGGTTGCTGCATGGGAGACTACAGCAGTGTGTCCTGTCATAAAGTGGTATGCCACAGTATGCAGTGGCCAGTCTCTCATACCTGGAGATGTAAATCAACTGGCTACTGGACTGGGCACAGCAGATGTCCATTGATCAATTTAGGCTCACACTTAGCTTGTGGCACATGGTGAAGTGGTAAAACAGCTTTGATGATCTGTCTTGTATACACTTTATATGTTTCCTTTCTTTGTGCTTTTGCAGCAATATCTGCTTAGTGATTTTCATTAATAATTATATCATGTCTGGTCATATGGGCTAGGTATTTAATGACTAGTATCTGTGAAGGTATTTGTATAGCTTATAGCAACTCCTTTACTGCTTCTGTATGTTCAATCAGGTTGCCTGTAGCTGTCATAAATCTCATTGATTACATAATTCACCAACATCATGCACCACACCAAAGGCGTATGTACTATCTGTGTGTATAAACACTTTTTCCTTCTGCAAATATGCATGCTTTTGCTAGTGCCTTTAGTTCATATAACTCTGCTAAGTGTGGTGATAAAGAGTTGTGAGAAAACAGTTTTTGTGTAATCTATCATAGCACACCCTGATTTTGTTGTCTCAGTTGATGTCTACCTATGGCAGTTATCAACATACGAGGGTTCTGGAGTGGTACCTCTTCCAAATCTATCCTTGGATTGGATTATTCATTTACATGTTTAAAGCAAACATTAAGGATTACACTTTCCTCTTCCCATTCCTGTTTGAAACTGTTTCATTAAAAGTTAATCAAGTAGCAGTGTTCTAAATATCACATCTGACTAAGTTAAATTTTGTAGGCATAATGAGGATTAGTTCCCATTTTGTTATGTCAATTTTCTGACAAGTTAGATAAGTTGCCACTACATGTGGAAGATGGGTGTGGGATGATAGACAGTGTCTAGTTAGACAGTCAATAGATAGACACCACATGTTAGACAGACATTAGGTCAACAGGGTCAGTAGGTTGACAGGGTCAAAGGGTTGACATGAAAATGGTTTTGTACCTTATTCTGAATATGACCAAATATTAACTTACTGATTATGTGTGTCCCAGTTTATTCATTACTTAGTTATACAGTTAGACTGGCATGAAAACTGAGTTGTTAATGCTTTACACACACATTTCTATTCATTATCTAGGGATGATCTACAGTATCTCTGTCTACTGTTGATTTAAGTTGGTGACATTCCCGTCCTACCTTTGTTGATGCAATTACACAGAATGTAGGCATGCTGCATATAATTTAATCAGCAGAAGCGATTGTGCATCATATTGCATTACACTGTATCTAAGATGCAAGTTTAAGGAAAGATACACAAAGGAAGATGCTTGGCGTTACCAAGTACCACCATGTCATGGAGTGACTTGAAGGGCTGTTTAGCGTGACTGCAGCAAGTATCTAACAAGACACATCTGTGAGTGTTATTTGTTCTTCTGAGGAAAGTAAACCATTAAACATTTGTACCGTGTCAGTGAAGGTAGGTGAGTTTGTCACATACAGGTGTTCTTATTTAGCTTTAACGTCCTCTTGACATTTTTCTATTCTGCACCCTCAGTACATCTCAAGCTTAATTCTAGTGTGATCCAAGGGACATTGTCAGGTTTGGTTTTGTTTGTGTCCCCGGAGGGGGCGCTAGTGGGTCAGTGGAGGTAGGATGGAAGAAGTGAGGAGGCTGGATTGGATTTCTGCGCATGTGCGCAATGTTGTTTTATTAAATGAAAAGTTAAACAATATGGCAGCAGGAATACTTGCAGTAATAAACAATAATAAATGCAATGGGTATGGTGCAGCGTGGAAGCTGAGAGTCTATGGCAATAACAGTGAGAGTCTATGGCAATAACAGTATGACCATATAGTTGATCAAGGGATCGATATGCTGGTATGGGAACCAGAGATTATTAAAATGTGGAGCCAGTAGAGATGGTTATATTGGTAGCAAACCTGGTAGGAGACTGATGTAAAGTTCACAGTGCTGTTGGAAATGCACAGGCAGCTTGCAGGCTGATACACAGGTGAGATGATGAGATGCACCTGGAGAGAGAGTCTCTACTGCAGAGGGCTGGAGCACACTGTAGTTGTAGAAGGTGTGGAGCCAGGTAACAAATGCAGGGATTGCTGGTGCTTGTGGTTCCACGGAGATATCGGAACAGACTGGAAGGCAAACAGGAACACAGGGAAACAGGAGAGCGGATCCAGACACACGATTCGCAGGAGTGACACAAAGTCCAGGACAACCACTGACTCACCCTGCAGCTCCTGATATACCCCTTGGTCTGCAGGCATTGGCTGGAGTAGAACAAGGAGGTGCGGCCAAGCTCCGGATTGGCTGCCACACTCAGACTGAGGGAAACTGTCATGGCGGTGCCCATGCCGCGGCTCGGCGGGAACGCAGCGTGCTTGCACGCCCGCTGACAACAGGAGCGTTCCTAGGCCCAGGATGACATCCAGCGTCAGGGAGACCGGTGACAGCAAAACGAAGGAACCCCGGACGGAGTCCGCACCGACGGACAGATGCAGCTGTGGTAAGTCGATTCCTGACAGTACCCCCTCCTTTATGGGTGGGCACCGAACACCCACGTGGCCTGGAAGGATGAGTTCTGTGGAAGACACGGACCAACCTTGGAGCATGGACATCTGCAGCATTTACCCAACTTCTCTCCTCAGGACCATAACCGGACCAGTCGATGAGATATTGCAGACGACCGCACCAGCAACGAGAATCCAGAATCTTCTCTATTTCGAACTCAACGCCCCACTGGGCTCGTATACTGGGACCGACTGGAAGAGCTCTTTGGAAGCGATTCAGGACTAAAGGTCTGAGGAGAGAGACATGGAAGGCATTAGGTATTCGTAAAGGAGGCAATTTGAGTTTGTGAGCCACAGGACTGATAACTTTTTCAATGGAGAAAGGACCAATGAAGCGTGGTGCAAACTTCACCGACGGCACTCTAAGACGGATGTTCCGAGTGGAAAGCCAAACCTTGTCACCAGGTTTCAGGCTAGGAACTGCACGTCTTTTGCGGTCAGCAAAGAACTTATATCGACTGGAAGCCTTTTTGAGAGAAGCATGAATCTTCCTCCAGATTGATGAGAACTGACTTAAAACAGAGGTGGCTGCAGGAGCATCGATGCTAGGAAGGTCTTGGAAATCTGGAACATGAGGATGTTGTCCATATACAGCAAAAAACTGAGTTGTTTCTGTGGCAGTATGGTAGCGGAAGTTGCGAGCAAATTCAGCCCATGGGAGCAGGTCCATCCAGTCGTCTTGAGAAGACGAAACATAAAGTCTTAAAAAGGTTTCCAACTCTTGATTTACCCTCTCCATCTGCCCAGTCGTCTGAGGATGGTAGGCTGACGAAAACTTGAGGTTGACTTGCATGGCAGAACAAAGGGCTCTCCAAAACCTTGCCACGAACTGAACTCCATGGTCAGATATAATTTCAGTGGGTAGTCCATGTAAACGGAAAATCTCCCGTAGGAAGATTTGAGCAAGTTTTGGGGCAGAAGGAAGACCCTGGAGTGGAACAAAATGGGCCATTTTGGTAAACCTGTCGACAACTACCCAGATGGTATTAAATCCTTGAGAAGAGGGAAGGTCAGAGATGAAATCCATGGACAAGTGTGACCAGGGACGGCTGGGAACAGATAATGGCTGTAACTGACCTGCTGGAGACTGACGGGGAGTCTTGTGCTGCGCACACTTAGGGCAGGATGCCACAAAGTCCTTAATGTCGACCTTCATCTTCGGCCACCAGTATGTTTCGGAGAGAAACTTGAAAGTCTTTAGGACACCAGGATGCCCAGTGAATTTAGACTGATGAGCCCAAGACAGCAACTTGGGACGAAGTTCAAGAGAAACAAAAGTCTTACCAGGAGGCGGAGCAGGAGAAACTTGAGACAAGGCAAATACCACTGGATTCAGAATGGAATGCGGAATTGGATCAGACGTCTCTTCTTCGGATTCCATAGATCGGGACAAAGCATCTGCTTTGGTATTCTGAGAACCTGGGTGGAAATGAAGCTTGAAGTTAAAATGGGAGAAGAACATAGCCCACCGGGACTGGCGAGGATTAAGACACTGGGCTGCCTTTAAGTAGAGCAGGTTCTTGTGATCTGTGTAGATGTTGAATGGAAACTTTGCCCCTTCCAAGAGATACCTCCATTCCTCAAGGGCCAGCTTGATCGCCAGTAGTTCTTGATCACTAATGGAATAGTTGACTTCTGCAGGAAGGAATTTGCGAGAGAAGAATCCACAAGGATGAATCTTCCCATCAGCTCCTATTTGGGAGAAAACAGCTCCAACTCCTACTGTGGAAGCATCTACCTCCAACTCGAATGGCTTGTTAACATCTGGTTGCGACAGAACTGGGGCGGACATAAAAGCCTGCTTGATTTTTTGAAACGCAGCCAAGGCATCTTCTGACCAGTTGGAATGATCTGCTCCCTTTCGAGTTAAGCTGGTAATAGGAGCAATGAGAGTTGAGAATCCTCTGATGAACTTCCTATAATAATTAGCGAATCCCAGGAATCGCTGAATGGACTTGAGAGTACTCGGAATAGACCAATTGGCAATAGCTTCCAACTTTGTCGGGTCCATCTGGAGATCCGATCCAGAAATTATATACCCTAGGAAGGGTATGGAAGGAACTTCGACGGTACACTTGGACAACTTGCCGTAGAGACGGTTCTCACAAAGACGTCGGAGGACCTCACGGACTTGTAGACAATGAGAAGAGAGATCTTGGGAGAAGATGAAGATATCATCCAGGTAAACTACGAGATACTTATACAGAACGTCACAGAAGATTTCGTTAACGAAGTGCTGGAACACTGCTGCGGCATTGCTCAACCCGAATGGCATTACTAGGTACTCGTAATGACCATCCCGAGTATTAAAGGCTGTCTTCCATTCTTCACCACTACGGATTCTGATGAGATTGTAGGCACCGCGGAGCTCTAACTTGGTGAAGATGCGGGCTCCCTTGACTCTATCAAATAATTCAGTGATGAGAG
The DNA here is from genome assembly GCF_028390025.1 of Pseudophryne corroboree. Taxonomy (NCBI): domain Eukaryota; kingdom Metazoa; phylum Chordata; class Amphibia; order Anura; family Myobatrachidae; genus Pseudophryne; species Pseudophryne corroboree. The sequence continues at coordinate 97,828 of NW_026968316.1, forward strand.
GTAATGGATAGCTGTTTTTGATGGTAATATCGTTGAGACCCCGGTAGTCGATGCATGGACGTAATCCTCCATCCTTCTTTTTAACAAAGAAAAAGCCCGCACCAGCGGGTGAAGACGAAGGGCGGAGGAATCCTTTCTGTAAATTCTCCCTGATGTATTCACTCATGGCCTCGGTTTCAGGAATGGATAACGGATAGGTATGCCCTCTAGGTGGTTTCTTGCCGGGAATGAGGTCAATGGGGCAATCCCACTCTCTATGGGGCGGCAGAACATCAGCGGCCTTTTCACTGAAGACGTCAGAGAAATCTTGGTAGGCCACAGGAAGACTTGACTGGGTTTTAACTTCAGAAGACCTTATAGGACAAACTTGGGCTAAGCAGGACTGACGCAATGTGAACCCCAGGAAGTGAGTTGTAACGTGGATCAATCAATCTGCGGATTATGTAGCTGGAGCCAGGGCATACCCAATACGATCTCCTGGGTTGCCTGAGGAATGACTAGAAACTTAATTAATTCAGAATGCAGGAACCCGACTCCCAGTACCACTGGCTTGGTTGAGTGGGAGATATAACCCTTGGAAATTCGACTACCATCCACTGCAGTGATATAAACTGGATATGAGAGTTCGTAGACTGGCAAACGGAACTTATCAACTGCAGCTTGAGTAATAAAGTTTCCAGCTGCTCCACAGTCCACCAACGCGGTTGCAGATTGGAGTCCAGCCGTGGTCTCTAAAGTCACAGGAAGAATAAGGTCTTGGTTTGAAGGTGCTTGTCTAGAAGATCCCAACTTGACTCCTCCTTTACAAGTCAGGATCTGGCGTTTCCAGAACGCGCTGTGCAAGAATAAATTTGGTGACCTGTAGCCGCACAATAAAGACACAGTCTCTCACGAAGTCTTCTTGACCGCTCCTCAGGAGTTAAGCGGGACCTATTAATTTGCATAGGCTCATCAGAAGGTGGAGGCTGAAATTGTACTGGAGGTACCATTCTTGCCTTGCGAGGCTCACTACGAGCACGCTCACTGTTGCATTCGCGAATGCGAGAGTCCAACTTGATACACAAAGAAATTAACTCAGATAATTGCTCAGGTATATCACGGGCTGCCAATTCATATTTGATCCGATCCGAGAGTCCATGCCAGAAGGCTGCTACCAGGGCTTGATTATTCCACTAATTCTCTGCGGCTAACGTCTGGAACTGGATGACGTATTGGCCCATACTACAGGTACCTTGACAAAGTTGGATAAGATCTGCAGAGGCTGATGTTGCACGACCCGGTTCATCAAAGATGCATCTGAAGGTTGACACAAATTCGGTATAGTTGTTCATCAAAGGGTCAGCACATTCCCACAGAGGAGACACCCAACTTAAGGCTGATCCAGAGAGCAGTGAAATAATGTAGGCAACCTTGGATCTTGGCGTGGGGAAATTGTGTGATAACAATTCAAACTGGATTTCACATTGATTAACAAACCCGCGACATAGCTTCGGACTGCCATCATATTTGCTAGGCACGGGCAGGTGCAAGCGTGACACTGAAGTTGATGCAGCCGGTGAAGAAGAACCCACAGCACTTGTAGGTGCTGGGGTAACTGGAACTGGAGAAGCAAGTACACTAGGCAGAGATTGTTGTAATGTATCAATCCGGGAGGACATCCCTTGCAGGAACTGGAACATCTGCTGCTGCACAGCCTCTTGACCATCCAAATGGGAGACCAGGTTTTGTAAGGCCCCTGACCCCACATTCTGACCACCATCCGAGTCCATCGGTCCTGGACTTACTGTCAGGTTCGGTTTAGTTTGTGTCCCCGGAGGGGGCGCTAGTGGGTCAGTGGAGGTAGGATGGAAGAAGTGAGGAGGCTGGATTGGATTTCTGCGCATGTGCGCAATGTTGTTTTATTAAATGAAAAGTTAAACAATATGGCAGCAGGAATACTTGCAGTAATAAACAATAATAAATGCAATGGGTATGGTGCAGCGTGGAAGCTGAGAGTCTATGGCAATAACAGTGAGAGTCTATGGCAATAACAATATGACCGTATAATTGATCAAGGGATCGATATGCTGGTATGGGAACCAGAGATTATTAAAACGTGGAGCCAGCAGAGATGGTGATATTGGTAGCAAACCTGGTAGCAAATGCAGGAGACTGATGTAAAGTTCACAGTGCTGTTGGAAATGCACAGGCAGCTTGCAGGCTGATACACAGGTGAGATGATGAGATGCACCTGGAGAGAGAGTCTCTACTGCAGAGGGCTGGAGCACACTGTAATTGTAGAAGGTGTGGAGCCAGGTAACAAATGCAGGGATTGCTGGTGCTTGTGGTTCCACGGAGATATCGGAACAGACTGGAAGGCAAACAGGAACACAGGGAAACAGGAGAGCGGATCCAGAGACACGAGTCACAGGAGTGACACAAAGTCCAGGACAACCACTGCCTCACCCTGCAGCTCCTGATATACTCCTTGGTCTGGAGGCATTGGCTGGAGTAGAACGAGGAGGTGCGGCCAAGCTCCGGATTTTCTGCCGCACTCAGACTGAGGGAAAATGTCATGGCGGCGCCCATGCCGCGGCCCGGCGGGAACGCGACGTGCTTGCACGCCCACTGACAACAGGAGCGTTCCTAGGCCCAGGATGACATACAGAGACAGGGAGACCGGTGACAGCAAAACGTAGGAACCCCGGACGGAGTCCGCACCGACGGATAGATGCAGCTGTGGTAAGTCGATTCCTGACAGACATGTATTGAGCAAAACTTACCATTATCAGTAATTACTACTCTTAGGGAAGCTTGGAAAAATGTTTGTTGCTGTGCTTCCCTTATTCATGTTATACCAGTTGCCTTTATGTTGTCTGGGTATATCTTTGTTTATTTTGTTCCCATTTTATAACTAGACATCTCTTTATGTGGAACACATCCATTGTCTTAAATTCTCACTAAGAAATGTTGAAGTAAGTTCCATTTGTCATCAGTATATATTATGTCCATACTTGCCATACATTACAGTATTGCTTTATAAAAGTATGACAATTATTTATGATTACATCTGCCACAAGATATTGCCAATAAAGATCTATTTATAAACCATAGGAGTGCTTCAGATACAAGCATAAAAACCATGAAATTCCAAGTTTTATGTGACTGACATATGTAAACCTGATGTCTTAATTATCATCTACACTGTCTGTTGCTAATAATTATACTACCACAAATTAAAATGGTTATTTAACAGACATTTAGTAATACATTTCCTGATCTTATTGTTACAATACTGCAGTGTTATTGTGATGTAAATGGATTTGCTAGTTTCAATATTAACCACACAATCTCTCTGCCATTGAGTAAACAAGAAACAGAATAAATCTCTGGATTTTTGCCATGGAGATTAATGCTCATTACAACACTGCACTATTGTTTTATTAGTCTACATTAAATGTGTTTAAGCTCCTCTAACTATATTATCCATTCATGATAGAAAATCTCTCACTGCTATCTGTGTAAGCATTATTGAGAAGAGAAGATACATCTAAAGCCACGATGTGCAGTTATCTCAGTGTATTATGCAGAGAAATGCAACATAAAAAGTAACAGTTGCAAACAATAACTAATTGTGGCAATATCGATCTGTCTCAGTGTAGCTGAGATTATGATTATGAGAGTAGTAATATAGGGAAATCTCTGGAATATAAACTGTAGACATGTGTGTATATATATATATATATATATATATTAGAGATGTGCAGTTGGCATTTTTCGTGTTTTGTGTTTTGGATTTGTATTTGGACGCATTTAGGCAAAACCACCCTTTTGGATTTTTGTCGGATTCGGATGCGTTTTGGATTCTGGTGTTTTTTAAATAAAAAACTCAAAAACAGCTAAAATCATAGCATTTGGGGGTAATTTTGATCCTATAGTATTATTAACCTCAATAACCATAATTTCCACTCATTTCCAGTCTATTCTGAACACCTCAAACCTCACAATATTATTTTTAGTCCTAAAATTTGCACCGAGGTCGCTGGATGACTAATCTAAGCGACCCAAGTGGCCGACACATTCACCTGGCCCATCTAGGAGTGGCACTGCAGTGTCAGACAGGATGGCACTTAAAAAAAAAGTCCCCAAACAGCACATGATGCAATGATAAATAAAAAAATGTGCAAGATGGAAATGTCCTTGGGCCCTCCCACCCACCCTTATGTTGTATAAACAGGACATGCACACTTTAACAAACCAATCATTTCAGCGACAGGGTCTGCCACACAATTGTGTCTGAAATGACTGGTTGGTTTGGGACCCCACTGAGCACTGATGATACTACAGAGAACTGACACTGAGCAGCACGATTAGCACAAGACACTGTACTGGTATTAGTAATGTAGTATTACTGAGCACTACAAGACAATGAGCAGTGATACTGAGCAATGATGATACTGAGCGCTGATGATACTACGGAGAACTGACACAGAGCAGCACGATTAGCACAAGACACTGTACTAGTATTAGTAATATAGTATTACTGAGCACCACAAGGCACTGAGCAGTGATACTGAGCACTGATTATACTGAGCACTGATTATACTACGGAGAACTGACACTGAGCTGCATGATTAGCACAAGACACTGTACTAGTATTAGTAATGTAGTATTACTGAGCACCACAAGACAATGAGCAGTGATACTGAGCACTGATGATACTGAGCACTGATGATACTGAGCACTGATTATACTACGGAGAACTGACACTGAGCTGCATGATTAGCACAAGACACTGTACTAGTATTAGTAATGTAGTATTACTGAGCACCACAAGACAATGAGCAGTGATACTGAGCACTGATGATACTGAGCACTGATGATACTGAGCACTGATTATACTACGGAGAACTGACACTGAGCAGCATGATTAGCACAAGACATTGTACTAGTATTAGTAATGTAGTATTACTGAGCACCACAAGACAATGAGCAGTGATACTGAGCACTGATGATACTGAGCACTGATGATACTGAGCACTGATTATACTACGGAGAACTGACACTGAGCTGCATGATTAGCACAAGACATTGTACTAGTATTAGTAATGTAGTATTACTGAGCACCACAAGACAATGAGCAGTGATACTGAGCACTGATGATACTGAGCAATGATGATACTGAGCACTGATTATACTACGGAGAACTGACACTGAGCTGCATGATTAGCACAAGACACTGTACTGGTATTACTAATGTAGTATTACTGAGCACCACAAGACAATGAGCAGTGATACTGAGCACTGATGATACTGAGCACTGATTATACTACGGAGAACTGACACTGAGCTGCATGATTAGCACAATACACTGTACTAGTATTAGTAATGTAGTATTACTGAGCACCACAAGACAATGAGCAGTGATACTGAGCACTGATGATAATGAGCACTGATGATACTGAGCACTGATGATACTATGGAGAACTGACACTGAGCAGCACGATTAGCACAAGACACTGTACTGGTATTAGTAATGTAGTATTACTGAGAACCACAAGACAATGAGCAGTGATACTGAGCACTGATGATACTCAGCACTGATAATACTGAGCACTGATGATACTGAGCACTGATAATACTGAGCACTGATGATACTATGGAGAACTGACACTGAGCAGCACGATTAGCACAAGACACTGTACTGGTATTAGTAATGTAGTATTACTGAGCACCACAAGACAATGAGCAGTGATACTGAGCACTGATGATACTGAGCACTGATGATACTATGGAGAACTGACACTGAGCAGCACGATGCAGCACAAGACACTGTACTAGTATTACTGAGCAGCACAAAAGCACTCTGGAATTGTCACCCCCCCAGATACCACTGTGACTGGAATGATGATGACCAATGCAGTCAGAGCACCCTACAGCAGCAATATGCAGCACAAGAGAGACACTGTACTAGTATTACTGAGCAGCAATAAGCACTGATACTGAGCACTGATACTGAGATTTGACACTGACAGAACGTAGCCACATCCTCCCTGTACCCTCTACAATGCATGAGTGAAAATGGCAGCGTCGCGTGGCTCTTTGTATGGAATCCAAATCTCGCGAGAATCCGACAGCGGGATGATGTTTTGCCTCGTTTGAGTTTTCCAAGTCAGGCGGGAACAACCGAGCCTGGCTCAGAACCGAGTTTGACACATGAAGTTCGATAGGGTTCGGTTCTCAGAGAACCGAACCCGCTCATCTCTAATATATATACATGACAGTACCCTATTATCTGCGCAAGAACATATATAGCAGCATCCTTTAGATAGGCCCCTGCTAGTAAGGACTAAATAAATAGATATAGGACAAATGTACCTAAGGTGCACTGTAAAATTAAGTATAGAGATTATATCATTTACCCTTATGATAAAATACACTAATATCTTAAAATATTGTTAAAAGATTTTTAAAATATTTTTTTATTCATATTATATGAACAGAGGATTATAATATTTACACATAACGTTTGAGACAACACATTGAATACAATTAGATACTTAATTGTAACATTACATCTGCCAATTTATTTATGGTCAAGATGTTAATGTGCATCCACCTCACCCTACTAGGTGTAGATTTATAGGTAGGATGGCCTCATAGGGCTCGCCTGTTATGTAGATGATCCAACGCATTTTGTTCTTTTAGCGGACTTCTTTAGGGGTGTAATTCTTAAAAATAATAGCACACATACATAAAAAATCACATGGACA